>NC_072740.1:130772294-130980932 GCF_026930045.1 Uloborus diversus
TTATTTTTCACTTTGCCCAAGAAAAAAAAAGAGCAAAATTTAACTCTTTTTTGCATTGTGCAAATTTACTGCCAAAAAAAGTTCAATGAAAGTTTTACAAAAAATACTATGTTCTTTCTTTTTGTACTCAAATTTCAGAACAAATTTCCAGTATGTTCATTTTGAAAAAGCTCAGTCATTAAGCTATTTCACTTTGCCCCACATTCCAATGCTACAAAAAAAAAAAAGAAAAAAAAAGTGAGAAACAATTTAGCTCTAAACAGAAATAATCTCAAAACCTACCTTTCTATAATATATACAGTGGCTCCCAAAAGTGTTCGTACACTTTGAAATTTTTTAGTAAAACCAAAATAACTCGAAACTGAATTCGAATATAAAGTCCAATATTTTTTCACATCATTCCTATGTCATTCTAAATACAACCCATTGGTTTTTTCAAAATATTGACGGATCTTCTTTTTGAAATGGGTCAGAAAACGAAGAGACAGAGAAATAACACGCCACAAAAGTCATCGTACACTCAAATATTTTCGAATAAATTCATGATTAAAATTATCATATGCCGTTTTATTGATCTTTTTGCATTATGTTGACATTTATGAGTCATTTGGCTTTAATTTTAGGTTTATTTATTCCTTAATATTGTGCTTATTACTGTAAAATGGCTGGTATTCGTACAAAACCGCAAATACCATTCAAATTTTGAATTTTTTTTTCCACAGTAGTTTTAAATTGGTTTGAAATGTCTCTAAATTAGTTAATTTATTTGTTTGTATAGTAAAGTGCTTGATAAAATGCTTTAAAGAAAGTAATCGGACCGAAAACAAGGTAAGAAAAGGTCAACCGGCAAAGTTGACAAAACGTGATTGTAGATTTAAAGTTAAAAAATTTATGAAAAATACACAATTGAGTACTATAAAAGTTTCTGCCGAGTTAAATGAAACATTTTACATTTAATTTTCACCTAAAATTGTTCGCCAAGTTCTCTGATTAGCTGTATTGAATGGGATCTCTTCCCGCAGAAATTTTCTTGGTCGTGCGAAAAACAGAAAGCTTACGCTTTTCGTCGCAAAATCAATGATAAATAAGCTAAAAACGTTTTGGAATCACGTCTTACTTACAGATAAAAATTAATTCAACATTTTTGGTTAAATTGCTGTATAACTGTAAGTAGAAGGAAAAAATAGGAACTTAATCTTAAGAACTTAGTTGAATCAGTTAATCAGGACGGTGGAGGTGTTTTAGTGTGAGGGTGCATATCAGCATCAGGACTTGATAGTTTGTAATTTTTTGATGAAATAATAAATCATGTTGTTCCATTAAATATTTTAAAAACCAATTTTGAACTCTTAGCCAAAAATTTGGTTATTGGAAACAACTTTGTTTTTTATCAAGATAACGATAAGAAGCACTCGGTTTTCAACGTTTGCTTCTAGTGCCACGAAAATTGTCCTAAAGTTTAGAAAATACCCCCTCAAACTCCAGATTTTAACTTAATGTAATGTATTTAGAGATATCTGGAGGCTAGATTACAAAAATAGGGCTTTAAAACAAAAATAGAGCTAGAAACAGTAAGACTCGAAGTGTGGTAGAACACTTACACAGAAATTACGCAAAAAAAAAGAAAGAAAAAGATTGAAATCTATTCCCAGACGTTTAAAAGGTGTTATGAATACTGTATGATATTCTACTAATTAATAACTTAATCAAAACTTAAATTATTGAATAATATATAGACATTTTATAAAATGTACGAAGACTTTTGTGAGATAAAATTTCCGGCACTTTTTGGTTTTTGATTTTTAAAAAATTAAGTTTTAATATTTTTTAAAAAAATTTCATGTAATTTTGTTAAAAATTGTTCACAGATCTTATAATTAAATACCTATTCCGAAATATTAATTCTAACCAATGGATTGGAGCCTATTTCGTTGAAAGTCGTAGGTGTACGAAGACTTTTGGGAGCCACTGTATATATATAATCTACGTGCTCTCAATGCAGCATAACTCTGTCCATGCATAACTAAGGATGAGCTTTTCCTTACACTGTGATTTCAAGCAAGAATTCTTTGTGTGGTAAGGCCGCGTTTCCTTTCGTTGCATCAGCTCGGATGAGTAGTGACAGGTTGCTTTCCTTGCATTTAAACTCTGTCGGTAAAGAAAACACATTTACAGAATTCATTTAGCCATTAACAGTGACAATAACAATAACACTGCGCGAACATAAAAAAAAAAAAAAAAAAAAAAAAAAAAAAAAAAAAAAAAAAACGGCTTTTTGTCGTTTCTTATATAAAATAACCCACCTGAATCCAAATGATCATTTAACCCCTCCTTCCTCCCCTAAATCTTTTTTTTCCTCAAAAAAACGACAATTTTTTAAAAGTGAAACTTTTTATGCGAAAGCTTTGAAATTCGGATCCATATTTTTGTTTTGCGACGTTGTTGTTTTTTAATTATTGCAAAAACAATTGAAAATAATAATAATCATAAAGTTAGAGTATTTATGCTTGTCAATTGTTACCAAAAACAAAGAAAATTAATTGTAATTATAAAGTTGGTTTTGTTGCTAAATTAAAAAAAATAATTTCTGGGCTGAACATAACCAAACATCTAGTTGTGGATTTTGGGCAGTTTTAACATTTCAAATAAAGTAAGCTTTCGAATATATCTTTTACTCAAAGCAATTCATCCGATTAGAAGCGTCATCCACATTACTTAAGTTCAGTCTTGAAAGTAGTTTGTTAACTTTCTCATAAACAAAATTAACTTTATAATTACTACTATTTTTCATTGTTTTTGGCCAAAATTAAAAAGCGGATTTCGAATATTTTTTAGTTTTCTCGTAGTTTATAATATATGTTCTTCATTAAACCAAACAATTTTGTTGTGAAAATGCCTAAGTCAGGCAAGGAAAGAACAAGAGGGTGGTGTTAGAGAACGTGTGAGTGGAGTGAAAGTTCAGAGCGTAGAAAAAGAAAAGCAAAAGTTCACTTCTATTGTTTGGGACACACTTTTATTAGTCTTAGCATCTAGGACACTAGATGAAATCTGTAAATGTGTTTTCTTTACCGACTAAGTTTCAATGCATAGAAAGCAACCTTCTGGCACAATTAAAACTTACTTTTAGACACAATACAGATTACAAGTGAACATAGGTATGCTTATAGTGTAAAGTTAATGTATGTATTCATATTTCTGAGGATGCACCTCCTTCCGTTCCTTCCTCCCCCTCCAATATTTTCCCTTTCAGATGTATTCGAAATGCTCCCTTCTTTGTATTATTTCGTGCCCGAAGTTTATTCTGTGGTTCTTTGGCGTGCCATAAAGATATACGGGGGGTGCCGCGAAGTGTCCACGATATAAAATATTTTTAATTAATTTAACAAAAAAGTGTAATAGTACGAGGGTAAACAAACATCCATGCGATACCTAGTTATACTGGCAGATCAAGTGCAACCTGCAATGTTGCATTTTTATTATCCTAAATATGTATGGGATTTTTGAGGATGATATCAAGTTTTAGACTTCGCATTATTTCAATCCAACATAGATCTCCTAAAAAATGAATTAGGGATCTGGCGGTCATTAAAAAGTTCAGACTTCGTATTTTTTTTAACGTGAAGCCCATCTACTTCCAAAAATAGGAATGTAATTGTTATTTCCTTAAAGCTGAATGGGGTATCTAGGGGCTACACAAAAGTTAGATCTTTCACTTTTTTGATTTCCCAACAACACGAATGGGGTAGCAGGGGACCATATGAAAAGTTTGATTTTTTATTTTCAAGAGAAACCATTGCGATTTATTTCAGCATAAATTTGTTTTTTGTTTCCCAAGACTCGAATAAGGGAATCTGCAGATCATATAGGAAGTTTAGGTTGATAAGAAAATTTTAAATCTTTCCGATTTCCCTAAATGTAAATAGATTTGTGATTCGTATTAACAAGCTTTGTATTTTCATGTGAAAACATTGTTTTTACATGGAAAATGCAAAAATGTTTTACAAAATGACTAACGATGATTGGCACACTATGGAGGAAGTGTTACTTCGCAACTGCAGTTGTCAGAACAAAAAATAAATTGCATCTTTGATACTTTCACACAGTATGTGATTTAGAAAACTGATCATTTCTTTCCCGCAAGGGGGGGGGGGGGGGGTAGAAGAGCATTTTAAAGGAATTTTCAGTAGGAGACACAAGTTTAACATAAAGATTGTAACTTTGTCAATGATTTTCTCTTAAATTACATGGTCTCAAAGCCGCTAATTTGAAACAAAAAGAGTTAAAGTTTTTGGTCGATGACTCTATAAGCCATGAAGCAGTACTTTGAGTAACAGCAGTAAATACTCAACTTGGTGTAATTTTAAGCTGAGGTCAGAAAACCGCAGGATCTAATGAATTTTCTTAAGCAACCCTATTGGAAAAAAATCCTAAAACCAGTATCCAAATGATACCGGACCCAGTATGATTTGTACTGGAAAAAAGAAAATCATACCGGAAATTTAAATTCCGGTATGAAATCTTACTGGAAATTTTGAAACCGGTATCAATTTATACTGGAAATTTCAAAACCAGTATCAATTTAATCTGGATTTTTTTATACCGGTTTTCAAACATACTGGAAATTTTGAAACCGGTATCAATTTATACTGGAAATTTCAAAACCAGTATCAATTTAATCTGGATTTTTATACCGGTTTTTAAGCATACTGGAAATTTTGAAACCGGTATCAATTTATACTGGAAATTTTGAAACCAGTATCAATTTAATCTGGATTTTTTAATGCCGGTTTTTAACATACTGCAAATTTTGAAACCAGTATCAATTTATTCTGGATTTTTTAATACCGGTTTTTAAACATACTGGAAATTTTGAAACCAGTCAATTTAACTTGGTTCTTTTAATACTGGTTTCTAAATGTACTGGAAATTTTGAAATCAGAATCAATTTAATCTGGATTTTTTAATGCTAGTTTGAAACATACTGGAAATTTTGAAACCAGTATCAATTTAATCTGGATTTTTAATAGTGGTTTTTAAACGTACTAGAAATTTTTAAACCTGTAACTAACCACACTGGAAATTTAAATGCCAGTATGAAATCTTACGAGGGAATTTTGAAACGAGTATCAATTTAATCTAGATTTTTTAATACCATATTACCCCGAAAAGCAAGGTTGACCAGTATGCCGGAAATTTGAATTTTCCGGCATGCCAGATAATTTAAGGTTTATTTTGCAACAAAACTAAAGTTAATTTCCCTATACAGTTCCTATCAAAAAGCATACCATTGCTCTGGGGAGCTAGGCAGATGTTCCTGTTAAGAGGTCAGCCTAATGCAGAACCCCCAGGGTTTAGTTTCCAAGCATGCTTGCTACTCATTTTATTGACGCACTGAAGGGATGAATGGCTGAATCAATCATGCCCGACCGGGAGATTGAACCGGGACCTGCAGCATGGTAGCGCGAAGCACTACCACTGAGTCACTGGGCTTCAGAGCACTTGAATATAATTCACGAAGAAGAGAGCAGTAGGCTACGGAGTCTTTAGATGAAAACAGGGCCGGATTTAGAGAAGAGCAGGCGGGGCTACTACCTTGGGGCCTCCACAACAAAGGGGCCCCCATAGTAAAATTTTTACAAAATATCCTAACTTTCACGGGTGGAAAATATCGGATATATACATATATGTATCAAAATATTCGAATATATATAAATGTATCGGATATTTTCGAAAATATGATGATTTTTTTCGAACCCTGATTAGGAGCCTCCACATTTCCAAATCTGGCCCTGGATGAAAAATCTAAACTCAGATCGGTCAGAAATGCTGCTGATAGGCTAAGGTGCACAAATGCACAATGTGTACTTCAAATCAAGAGAATTCCACAAGTGTTTCCGAACACATTTACAGATTAATCATGCACTTTACTGGAGAAAAAGGGTTGACCTAAGACTGATAATTATAAAACTGAAGAAAAATATTATTGTAGCAAAATAATTAGTGATTATTATATAACACTAATATTTATGTCATACCTCAGATACCACTTATTTCATCCCATAGTAATATGCCTTTTAAATTCAAACGTAAACAATTTCATGTTAGATTAGCCTTCCTAATGGCTATAAATAAAGCAGGGTCAAAATGATTTTATGAAAACATATTAGCAGTAAAATCAGGTTTCACGATTCAATTTGTCGCTTTACTCTGTCACTGTGGTTCAGTTCTTAACATCAATGCCATTGCAAAAGTATGTGAAATGTTTCGCTTTTCAGGTCTTCACGATTCAAATTGTTGCTTTACTTTGTCATTGTTGTTCAGTTCTTAACTTCAATGCTTTGCAAAACTAAGTGACATGTTTTGCAATGAGAATTGTTCAATAAATTCATTTAGTCTATGTGGAATAACATAATACAGTGAAGCACAGCTTATACGTTTCCCTTTTATACGTTTTAATTAATAATACATTTTTTAAATTGGTCCCTGGAGAGTCTAATATACATTAACCTTTACCAAGTATATGTTTTTTTCATTTGTACGATTTTTTAAATAGTCCCTTCAAAACCGCATAAACGGTGCTTCACTGTATATACAAAAATGTGGTTGGAAACATCTTAAGACTCCCAAGTCCACTGCTCTCTTCTTTGAAAATCTCTCTTCTTTGAAAATTATATTCAAGTGATTAAAAACACTCCATCTAACGCTAGACATCTAACGATAGAAGCGAGTCTGCAGAACGTAAACAAAGATCGTACGTAAATAAAGCGGGTTGTTGCCAACGGAGAGAAAGAAATAAAGGCTCGTTTTGCGCCACGCATAAGCGTTTTATATATATAGATTGACACGAAATTAATTTACATCCCAGCGGTTTGCCTAACGAAGTTTTTTTAATTTGTATTCGTCCTAGATTTTCTAATATTTAATAATTTATGAAGCATTTCTTCATATTTCTTTCACTCCTAACGAATCAGTTTCCGACTTCAACTCAACCGAACAGGTAGCCATGAAGCCATGCGGTCGATTTGTTTACACTGTTGCTTAATGCTTTGCACGTTTTCTCTAATTTATTCTTTCTTTTTTAGTTCATTCAATTCAGTATGTCTCTTTCGAAAAATTTTTATTCTTTTTTTTTCTTGCTATTATTTCTAGCGATTTTTTTGTCATGTAATTTCTTTACTAGTGTTGCGCTGTCCTTGTTTCATTCTTTAAGGTGCTAATATAAAGTTAATTTTTTTTAAATATTTGTTAATTTTAAGCTTTGTTTTTAATTTTTGTCTGAGTTAATTCTAGCATATTATCTCTGTCAAAGTGACTAGTGTGAGCTAGCGTTTAACTAGCACACAGAAGGAAAAGCGCTTAGACAGATAATTTATTTTGTAAATCACTTCTACAAATATTTTGCGTTAGTTTCTGTCTTAATTTTCGTTTTCTGAAAAAAATTTGGATAATAGTAGTTCTACTTACTGTACACATCAGTAAGGAAAATGAGATTCGTGTTACCAAAACAAATAGAAAATATCCATGACTTAATTTATAAGTTACTGAAAATAGGACATGTTAACAAATCAGTGAATTAGCTAAAACGTGCAAAGTAAATAGACATTTACACCATAGGTTGCGCAATTTTCAGGCCACTGTTAGATTGTTGTGCGGACTCTGATTTTCGTCAATTCATTTTTTAAAAAAAGGTTTATTTTACTTATTTATTTTTTGTCTTGGGTTCTTCTCCCCATATAAGCAGAAAATTCTCTCAAGAATAATCTGGACTCTGCTGAATTCATGCAGTTTTTCCGTTCCAGAATCTTGGAATTCTGTTGAATGATTGTTCTGAATTATTGTTCATGATTTTTTAACGGGCATCCAAAAATAATTTTTTTGTCGATGTAGTATAAATGTATTGTTAATGGGTATTTATCAATAAGTCTGCTAGTAGAGGTTTCTTTTGCCCTACTGATCATGGACGGATACAAGGGAAGCACTCTACAGGCAATTTTTCGGCATTAAAGTTTCAAAAGTATTTTTTCGTTAATCTGCCAAAAATTTTATGGAACTTTTTAATCAGAAGATTTTTGGAATAATTTCAAAACGCGATTTTAAATCATCTTTGGTAATGTTTAAGAGAAGGCTTTGGTAAGGGAATGAAGTTCAATCTCTTTCCTCTGTTAATTTTTCCAAACTACTGTCCCAAAAGGACTATTTTAAACGATACTGGATTATGGTGAGGGAGAGGGTTCATAGGCTTGCCATTTTTCCAAAATTGAAGTTCTAAAAGCGCAATTTTGTCCCTCGAAGGATTCCTGAATCCGTCCTTGCTGCTGAGGGCGTTTCTTAGATTCAGCCAGATTATCATTCAAGTGCCGGGACTCTACTGTCTGTGTTAGACAAATGAATGGCTCCAAATGCACGCGTATTGATTTTCAAAATTTGTTTTTGTCAATATATGTTTCTATAAAGATAATAATCGGAAACTGAGGCATGCGTCATCAGAAGAATTATCGTGAAAATTAAAAAATATAGATACAGTCAACTCCAATTTGATAACTTAAGTCCCAAGTCACCGGCTAAAACGTTCGAGTTACGGGAAGTTTCCACAACAGTCTCAAATGTTTGAGACTTGATGAAAACTTCGAGATAAAGAAATATTGGAGTTATGGAGATTCGACTGATGTCACTTAAAAATATAAATTTTCATTCCAATTTCCTTTCATCTTATTTATCCACTCTTGTTCAGTGCACGACAAGTTCTTAAAAAATTTCCCATTAGCAGAGAACTTTTACATTACAGGGTCAAGGTTTCAAATTTCTTAATGAAAATACACAATATTTTCCTTACAGGTATATAATGTTTTTATTAAGAGCACTCAGGCCTGTAGTGCTTTTGTGACTTCATTTTACGACCCCGGCAGCTATCAATTTAATTGCTTTATCACGTAATCAGAAGAATTGTCATAATAATTAAAAAATTGAAATAAAATTTTTAATTTTCAACCTTATTAACTTTCATCTCATTTATCCACTCTACGTCAATAAACGAAGTTATTCAAAGATTTTCTATAAGAAGATATGACTTATATATTACAGGATCAAGAATTCAAATTAAATATATATAAAACCCTGTATTTTCACTAAAGGTGTTACTGTATTTACATTAAGTTCACATAGGCCTGTAGCATTTTTTAACTTCATTCTGTTATGGGTCTTTGCACTTAGCCCCAAAAGATGCCAGCATCTACCAATTTAATTACTTTGTCAGGCCACGTCAAGTGAGTTGCTGATATCCCTGCAATTACAATATGCTGCTGAAGGAGAGAGAGGGTCTCCAATACCCTCCACCCAAGGTAAATGCTAGCAAGGGACTTATTGCATGACTTTCGGACCCACAAATTATTTTCTATTTCTGTGTACAGAGTAAGAAATATTAAACTTTTTCATAAGATAATGAAAATACTGTACATCCTATTCTCTTTTCTGTCTGACCGTTTGTAATGCCTGTTATCTTCTAAAAAATATACCTTGTTTATTCGAGATTTGTGATGTGTTGGTTTGCAGAAAATAATTCAAATGAAAGAGCCTTTTAGCTAGAGTAGTTCCCTCTGTACAAACTATAAATATTGAGAAAATCAGACGTGACAGGGCTTAGTCAAGACAATTTGAGTTATTTATTGACCAGTTAAAGAAAAAAGTTAATATATTTATTTAAAATCTTTTGAAGTATTTTTTTAATGCCATAAAGAGTTAAGAAATACCACTAAAGTTCAAAATTCGTTTTTTATGTCCATTGTCTGTGATGAAGAACAAATAAAAAAAAAGTTTAAATTGTGAAAATATTTAATTTTTTTAAAAAAACTTATCATAAAATTTGTTGTAACAACTGCTGCTGAATTTCAGGAGTAATAAACAGATTTTTGGTAACAAAGATGATTTCCACTCCATGACAGGCTTTATTTTAGAATTTCTTATATTTCATCAAAAACTGAACAACACTTTTGATATGTTCTCCTAAATAAATTTATTGTTAATAAACATGCTAAAATTAAGAAATTTTAATTTTCAGTTTCTTTTTTTTTCATTTTAAATATTGCGGACAAAAAGTAGTCTCTACACAATGAAAACATTATGTAAAAAAGTGCACTAAGTCTGAGCATTGTGATTGCATATGAAAAGTATTGTACAATTTAGCTGTACAGAGTGTGCTGTTCATACAGTGCACTTTTTGTGCACAAAACAGAGGTGCCAAACATGCTCAGATTTTGCGTATCATGCTCAGATTTATGCTTTGTTTTTGCGTATTGTGATGTAAATACGTGTGTGACCATTGAGTTTACGGTGTTAATGGAATTTGCCTAATTGCTATGGTTAATTTAGCAGTTGCTAACGATATTTCTTGTCGTAAATAAATCTTCTCTATTTTCTCAAGAACTATTGTCATTTAAAGAATTTCTTGAAGTGGCTGGACTCATAACAATATATTGCAATTAAACATTTTTGTTCTGACTAAATATATTTACTTTTTAATCATTTACTCGATAATGCACTACATATAGCTTTGATTAATATTGTAATTTTGCATCCCTTCTTTTAAGTTTTGGATATTGATAAGTCGCATTTTTAGTTGATTTAATTATGTTACATTAAAATATTGTGCTTCGTAAATATACCTAATGCAATGCTGGTATTCTAGTGACTTCAGTATGCTACTGGCACCATGCACCGTACCAGCTTATGCAATGCCAGTACACTTTAACATCAAAATGGACTGCACCAGTGTCTATTCCCGCATCATAAGTCAGTACAGACCATTCTGGAGAATCACCAGAATATACTACCGCGATAGGAAGTAACGAAATGTGCTGTACCAGTACCAGAAAGAAATATCGGTATACAACTGAAGTTGGAACAACAATTCTGGCTAAAACTACCGGGATTTGAAGAACCAAATAAATTCCAAAATAGAACAACCGTTCGGAAATAGAGTGCCGGGATCTGAAGTACCAGCTTATGGAACACCGGTTCCAGTAGGAACTACCGAGATCTGAAGTATACCGGAACACAGGTTCCGGTATGGACTACTGGGATCTGAAGTATACTGGCTAATGGAACACCGGTTCTGGTATTGAGCCCCGGTCCCAGTATGGAATACCAGGATATGAAGCATACCGGTTTATGGAACACCGGTTCCAGTATGGAATACCGGTTCCGGTATTGAGCCCCGGTCCCGGTATGGAATACCGGGATATGAAGTATACCGGTTTATGGAACACCGGTTCCAGTATGGAATACCGGTTCTGGTATGGAGTACCGATTCCGGTATGGGATACCGGGATCTGAATTATACCGGCTTATGGAACACTGGTTCTTTTATGGAATACCGGTTCCGGTATGGGATACCGGGATCTGAATTATACCGGCTTATGGAATACCGGTTCCGGTATGGGATACCGGGATCTGAATTATACCGGGTTATGGAACACCGGTTCCGGTATGGAATACCGGTTCCGGTATGGGATACTGGGCTCTGAATTATACCGGCTTATGGAACACCGGTTCCGGTATGGAATACCGGTTCCGGTATGGGATACCGGGATCTGAGTTATACCGGCTTATGGAACACCGGTTCCGGTATAAATACTGACATACCGGAAGTATGATACCGGTTCCGGTGTTTCATAAGCCGGTATATTTTTCCCCGGTATCATTTTTTTTTTCCAATAGGGAAATGGTCTCAAAATTGATGATTTCAGTATAAAAGATCCAGGCTAAAGTTTATTATTCTTAAGGGGGTCCGGGACACATTTTGAAATTTTTTTTATTATGTACTTTAGAGTTTTGAAATTTTTTGAACTGATTCATCATTTATTTAATAAGCAAAATCATAACATAAATATGAAAAAAAATTATTTTTTTATTTAAATTTAATTAGTTTTTTTCAAAAAAATGGGGTTGCTTTAAATTGCTATAACTCAAAATATTGTTGGTCAATTTTCAATTTTTTTTCAAAAAAGTATGCACAAATATCTAAGCTTTAATTTTTATTCGGCGATTTTAAAAATATTGATTCAATAAAAAATAAAAAATATTTGAAGAAAAAATTCGAAAAATTCGAAGATACTTTTCTTTAAAAAAATCATAATTTTTGCAGTAAACATTTTTTTCAAATTCGCCGAATAAAAATTAAAGTAAATTGCTTGAAAAAGATATGCTCCAAGTTTCATTACTTTATCTCTATCGGTTCCTGACTTATAAGAGTTTGAATGCAAGAAATCGGGAAAAATTGCATCATGGAGAAAAACGCGTTTAAAGTTTCAAAGTTATGTACACATTCGTTAGATGCATGCAACAAAAATAACTATAACTTTCGTTCTATTTAAGGTAGAAACAAGATTCAAACGTCCTCTTAAGCAGAAAAAAACGAAGCAATTTTTCAAATTATAAAAAAAAATTGCAAAATTTGAGGATTTTTGTGTCCCGGACCCCCTTAAGTCACGAGGAAAATCTTTGGGACACAGCTGCAATTTTACTCTAAATGCAGATTTGGACCCAACTTACATACTTATAGAGCTTGTAATTGTTTTAAAAAATTGCTTTTTTTGATCACCCAACTTGCGCGCTGCATGGTATAACATTGTGCTCAATTCATCTGCTTTATTTGTTATTTTTGCCATTATAATAATCAAGTTACTACTTATTAATTGCTACATTTTAGACGTACTATACATTAGAGATTGAGCAAATACTTACATCATAATCTTGCAAGAAAGAAAAGAACAAAAAGCAGATTTGCAAAACCATGTGGACATGTGTTTGGGGTTACAGAGAGAAATACAAAATATGTGAGCTTACTGATAAGAAATTTCACAAACATTCCTACGATTCTAAAGCACTCATGTCTCAGAGAATTAATCTTACTTAATTTTATCTTCTTCCTCTAGGAAATAAATATAATATTTGGTTTGATCTAATTAACAAAATTGCCAACTAAAGGACCATTTAATTTAGCAATCTTCCATGTGTTTCTAACGTGAATCTAAAACTATACCGCATAGAGTACAATTACAGCGGTTACTCAGAGTTACTGATTTATAGTGTGTAGATAATAGAGTCATTGATCTTGAAACTTGAACCTATTTTTAAAAATGTATATATATCAGCATTTTAATCGTTTGATTAAGGAAATTTATTAAGTTTCATAGGTTATCAACCTGAATCTAAAATTATATCACATGTTACCGACTCATGGTTTATAAACTAATTAACCTTTTTCTTAAATTAACAAGTTTGAGACCACTTAATTAAAAAACTTGTTTAGGTGCCATAAATGTCTAACTTGCACATGAAACTACACTATATGGAGCATAACTATAGCTGTATTTCAAGATTTTTGGACTCGTGGGTTACAGATAGTACTTGATATTGAAAAATGAGTTTTTTTTTTTATTTTTCATCTTTTAGACAGTTTAATGAAGCAGGTTGTTTAGATCCAGTAGGTTTGACCCGAGTGAAACCACTCCACGAAAAGTATATTAACAGCTATTGCTAAAATGATTAACGCATGGCATGTAGAGTTATTGACCAACAATTTTGACTCAGTTTCAAATTATCAACCATGTATAAAAAATTTAGATTTCTATTCTGAATCTAAAATTATACCACATGGACTATACCTTCAGCTGTGTCTCAAAGTTATTGATTCGTCAAGCACAAAATTATGTAAATTGACCTCTTTTTTTAAAAATCATCAACTTTGAGATCGTTTAAATATTAAGCCAATAGTAATGCTATTTTAGGTTTTTCTGAGAAGTATACTATGGTGAGTAGTTAATCCTACGCTTATTTCCGAGATTCACTCGCGGCTTTAGCATACATCAAGGCTAAAAAAGGTAACGAACATATCAGTTCCAACTGATCTTGCCGTCAAAGCCATGCGTAAGACATCAAATTATTTATGCTAGCATTTACCTTGTTTTAAGTAGTATCAGCATATAAAAAAATGGCATGAATCTCTCATTCCTTTTGAAGCAAAGCGATCACATACTTAGTATCAAATATTCACTACCTTAAACTTTAACCCCAACTGAAGGGGCAACAAGCCAGATTTGAGAGAAAAGAAGCTTCACGTTTTCCTTATACCAATACTAGTATTGTATCCAGAAAATTTCAGGATAATTGAAGGTGCCACTTATTACGCTCCATTCATTTTATCCAGTTTTAAAAAATTCACGCTTAAATATTTCTTTAAAGTTACAAGAGTTACACGACTTACATTTGTCATTTCATCCATCAAAATTTGAAACACTCGTAGAAAAAAATTTGCCAGGGTGTCCGGAAAAAACTTCATAAACATTAATAACAAAATTACTAGCGATTGAAATGAATCGCAGCTTGCAGCAAAAGAGGTCGCTAGTTTTCAAACCATTTGGGCGAAGAAAAGAAAATGACGACTGCGCAGGAGAAAGACGCAGTGCGTACTATGGTTTGACGAAAGCAAGTGACTGGACTGTAGGTAACATTATAAAGAAATTTCAGCGGGATGAAATTTAAAAATTGCTCAAACGTCACACTTTGTTAATCGTAACAGTCAAAAATTTTGTGCGCGGTCATGGGTGCCTTCTTTCGGTAATCACAAAAAACACTGCACCTTCCCCTGCACTATACACGTATAAACGAACATCATATGCTCGTATGCACTTGTATCTCGAGAAAATATATGCATACTTGAGTATATACGTATATAGTAGATGTATGTACGCATATATAAGTGTACATACATACATATACGGGCATACACGAGTTAATTCGTGGATACATCCAGTGCGTCTTTGGGGGTACGTGTCTACTCACGTATATATAATATGGAAGCACGAGTATATACGCATTAATATATTTAAACACGGTTATATACCTGTATAGACGTATATACGTACATTTACGTGTATACACCAGTGCATGTATGTATACACGAGAATATACGCTTATATACTTGTTGACCTACAGAGTGAATCTAAGCTCCTGGGCAAAAATAAAATCGGTGTGAGAATGGAGGATAAGAAGCAAATAATCATAATCCACTATAATATTAAAATCTGTTCGCGTCCGTCTGTCTGTCTGTCTGTCTGAAGATCGATCTTCTCGAGAACCGCTACGAATTGAGAGTCAAACGAGATACCGATCAATTCGAAATTTTCCCAAGAAAACAATAGGACCAATTTCGTAATTCTGCGACTTTTATTAGCGAAGATATTAATTAAAACGTTAATTAACATAACGTTATTCAGGAATTTTTATTTCTTTCCTGTTGCCATTTTGCATTTGGGTGAGCAAGTAAAATTCTAATAATTCTTTACAAAGAGATTTTTTTGACAGCTGTCCAAATCTTAAAACAACGTTTCCTATCTAGAATTTCATTTTAAATTAGTTTAAAATTGGTTACTCTATTCCGACATAGCTTTTATTTTATTGTCTGTCCTTTTTTTATTTTTTAAATTCAACGTTCTTAACTCTTCTCAGCATATGAAAGTTGTTTCTTTAGCTATGTTTATTGATTGTAGTGTAAGTTTATCATTCACCAGCCTCATATTTTGGTACATTTAGGATGTGCGACTAATTACGTTTATTTTGTTGGCCTTTTTACCGTCCCGGGTGAGTTTTCGAATTGCAATAACTTTCTTTTTCCTTTCTGTTTCTATTTTTGAAATACAGTTTGTATCGTTAAAAGAACATGTTAAATTAAGATTGTTTTGATTTCTTTAAGTGAAATAGAGTTGAACAAAAAAGATTGTTTTAAAGGATTTTAACTAAAGCTAATTTGAAATCTGATGACTTGGTATTAAATTATTGGTATTTATTTAGTCTTGATGCTTTAGTTTCACGTAATCAACCAAAATGTGTGTCATTTTATGTAAAAAGCTGATTGTAATTGTACATAAATAGTTCAGATATAGTCTATCAGATGTAATTCATTTTAACGTGAGCGCAGATTATAGTTGATAATGCATATATTTTCATTTTTTGTGCTAATTGAAAATACTCATAACTTGTATCATTGATAACTATGATTAACGTTGAAGAGAATTTTGCCAAAAATATGCTCTACTGGGGTTTTGCAAACCTTGCATCACGCGTATTTATTTATTCCTTAGTGCTTTAGAAACTGACGTCAGAGTAATGCAAAAACATCAATTGGACATCTCTTTCATTTTTTAAGTAGCCCGTGCAACGCCGGGCACGCAGCTAGTAAAGTTATAATCACTGACGCGCTACATGCACACAAAGTCAGAAACTGATGGATGCAAAACAGGGCACAAATTTGTTGCACAAAGATGATTCTACCTAGAGCAGTTGTTAAAAGTTACGGCCTGTAATAGCTCTAATACACGCATCGCAACAAAGGTGCAGCGGGTGAAGAAAGTTTTTCAAAAGTCTCGTTATTACAACAGAGAGTGATAAGTGAATGCGACGCATGTATTACAGCTGCAGGCCGCAAATTTCATCAAACGCTTTAAAACTTTTCTAAGACCTAAAATGCTGTGTAAAATCGTCTTTGTGTAATAAATGTGTGACCTTTTTTGCACCCATCAGTTTCTGGCTTTGCGTGCATGTAGTGCGTCAGCATTGTGTTTGTGACCATATGTTCCTTATGTGATCCTTACTTCTTATCCTCCCCTCTAACACCTTTTAATAATTTGCTTAAGAGTTTAAACTCACCCTATACACTTGTATTTCTTATGCTTGTTAGTAAGTGTCAACTCGAGTACGTACGCATATATTACGTGTCTACCTGAGTATATAAGTGTTCGTATATACACGATATACACGAGTATAAGCGAGCATATACGTGTATAGTAGAATGTATAGCTGTAGGGATAAAATATACTTGCAGATACCCATCTACGTATTTATTGGTGCATTTATGTGAATACGTCTATGTACGTGCCTACACGAGTATATATGCGTATATATACGCATGTACTCGTATATTTAACCCCGTTTCCTGCAAAAACAATACATATTAAGTAAAATTAATATTTAATTTGTATCTGCCTTATACTTGAAGATTCAAGGACATTAGAAGAACAATATTCGTTAACCCTAAGATTATGACCACTTTACCCCATCTTTATTAAATTGTTCTAAAAAATTATCTAACATAGATTCAGCTAACTGCTAATGAGTAAGAGTTCATGAGACATGTAGGAAGCTTCCTGTGCAGTCAATCTGTTCATAATTCTAACCAACAAAATTTCTCAAGGAAGTTAAAAGAGGTGTTTAGATTTTTAAAATTTTCATATTCACGCAAAATATTTTTTTTTTACCAAATAAAATGTTGCCAGTTGTAAAATTTTATATTCAAAATGTAGTTTCTAACTGCCCTACTCTAAAATAAAATTTTCACGTACTTTCGAACATTTTTTTCTAAGCTATTGCCATTTATTTGACGTATGACCACTTTACCCCGTTGACCACTTTCCCCCACCAGACCCTAACATTGTAAAATGTGTTTCAAGTTCTCCATTTTGTCTGTTGATCATCATTCCTAGTCTTTTTAGCTGCAGTAAAAACCATTCAAGTTTTTACTTTTCTTTCGATTATATTGTCAAAATGAAAATCCCCTCATGTTGCGGATCAAGTTGAATTGAAGAAGAATGAAGATGTATGAAGGCACAAAAATGTAATTTCTGGTATTTTTTTAATTATTAACTTTTATTTAATCCGATGCTCAATGCCGAATGTCAATTAGAAATTGGGTTTCATACACTTAAAATAGCTTTAATTTTAATGTTTTAGGATACTTTTAGGATAAAATAAGATCGTTTCTGTATATCGTAATTTCTATATATCGAATTTTTTTCCGACAATTTACTACTTTGATATAGTGAGGTCCGACTGTATAGATAAAGGAATGTATTTTTAAGTATTTGATTAATTTATACATTTATTTCATGATGACTGAGTGAATAAAATCATAGGCATCTTTTGTTGGCCACCAAAGGAAGGTTTAGCTACACACACAAATAATGATCTCTGAAGTTTGAAAAAAAAATCGCTGCACAGAGAACAGTTCCTTCAAGTTCGCGAAAAAGCTTTCTTTACGCATGCGCAGTGTGACGTTGGGGGTAGGATTTTTCAACCGTTTATGGGCTCAACTTCTGCAGCTCTGATGCTTTACACAACCAATCGCTAGCATGCACTAGTAGTTTGAAGAGTACTATGTTAGAAGATGGATTATCAGCCTTAGCTATGCTCAGTGCTGGAAAAAGTCTGATCGGATAATGAAAAAACTTGATGCAAAAAGGTTGTTGAAGAGTTTGCATAAAGAAAAGAGAGAGGAATGTGCTTAGTTTTTAAATACAGTAAAATCTCTCTACAGCTGACACTAACGGGACATTTTTTTTTGTACGCAATAGAGGGGTGTCCACAGGAGAGGGGCTTAAACCGGGGAATTAAATATTGTCCACATAAGAGAGGTGACCATTGGGAGGGGTTTTACTGCAATTTTAAAATGTCATTTTATTGGCATCTGTTTGCATTAAGCAGCAGCTGATTTTCGGGGGAGGGGAACTCAAAAGGATAAATTTATATAAATATTTCATTTATTACTTTTTAATTAACTTATCCCCTTAAAAACTACGAAACGAAAGAAATCACAGGGTAGTTTCTTGGCAAAATAATAACATTAATGGAAACAGCATGTAGTATCAAAAATGCGATTTCAACTGTATCATGGTCTTGACTTTCATGAGCATTTTTGGATTGCATAATTCCTTCATTACTTATACGAACATCCTGCCACAAGATGCTCTTCTTCCCCTCTTACACACATATGCTTGCTGATTTGATTCTGAAAAATTTTCAGCAACTTTGAAACATGCACCAATTTTTATGTAGTAACTTAGCCTTTTTTTTAATGTGGAATAAAAGAAAAAGTTAAGTTTAAACCACCCATATTCTAATTAAGACTAATTACCAAAATTCTTAGCTCATGCATAATTGAATCGGTTATTTTGAAAAGGGGTCAATTCCATATTTTTTCAAAACTCACCCTATGGCGGTTTCCTAACCCTTCAACTACGACACATTGGTTCCACGTGAAAAGGGCTCCAATTCGGTAGTTCAGTGTAAAACCCTCCACCAGCATTCATTTTGAAAAGGAGTCATCTTTGGGAGATGAACCTTTTCCATGATGAACTCTTCCATGTTTTTGCCGTGAAGACCGGATTTACACACTTCAACAGTATGAAGATTTTATTCTATCCTCCTTTAAATTATGACATGACACATCACGACGTAGCAGATTTTAAAAATTTGTTGCCAGATTATTTTAAAAAGAATGTCCAGTCGAGTAGAAGCTACGGAAAAGAGGTTTCCAAGGAGCAAAAAGTTTTTTGCTGTAAACCTTTACCAGATTGTTTTCGAAAAACTTGTGTTCATTTCGAAAATGGGTCATCTCCCATTAAAAGAATTCATGTCTTAACAAGAAAATAATTACAGTAAAATTTCAGGAATGTGTCAATTTTAAATAAGTTTCATCACACCTTTAAAAAAAATGAAATCTAAAAAATAGGGTGATTATACATTTTTAAAAAAATGGAGTTGATCTCTTTTCAAAATGACCAATTCAATTATTTAGGGAAAAAATAGCATAAAAATAAAGAAAAAAACACAATTATTATTGCATTAAGTATGAGTATTTTTAAAAAATCTCACCTTTGAATAAACTCTAACGTTAAGCTTGCAGATGGAGGGTAGCATATGATAAACACATAATATGATGCAAACAGCATCAAAAATGCATCAGAAAAATTAGTCACATCTTGAGACACAATGTGTCCGTCAATGGACATCTTAAACAATTCTGCACAGTATAGATCTATTCCTGTAATAAGATATTATAAGAGGTGAGAAAAAGAATAGAGTTAGAAATGCGCAAAATGTCAAATATATCAAGGGAATTCCGAACCCCTAAACTTTGAGTTAAAATATCAACTAAATATTTGGTAGATGGAGTGAACTACATTTGCTTTTGTAAAATTCTGTGTGAACATTCATGTGACAATTCGTTCTCACCTGAAAGATAAAACCAATAAAAACTAATCTGAATTACAACATAAGTGAGGTTGTTAAGCCTGTCTCACAAGTTAAAATCAGTCGTACTTATTGCTCTTACCAGCTGCTTATTGAAAAGGTTGTTTGTTCTTGACAATCCTGAAAACATGTCTTGATGATTTTTATAAATTTGTGCGTTCATAATGTTGTTTAACTACTGTATTACCCTGAATTAGCTGGCATGCAGGAAAAAAGCGAGGTTGACCAGCAGGCCTGGAAACTAATATTCCTGCATACTGGACTACATAAAGTTTATTGTGCAATACACAAATCCTGAAAGTGACTTTCTTGAAAGAAAAAAAAAACCCTTAGTGGCATGCGCTTTGTCGCGTCAAAGAGGCAAGTTTAATATTTATTTATTTATTGAATTGCTATGATAACTTCCTTAGAACTGGCAAAGGGGAGACAACTTACAGTTTAAGTGTTTGCTAAGTTGAAGTTAATTTTATCAAATTATTTGTTATTGAATAATATTTTTCTTGTTAAAATAACAATTGGCATTGTTAATCAATATTTTGACAGAATTAAACTTTTTATTATTGCATGTAACATATGTATAGAACTTATATTATTTTTTAAGCTGAACATTTGTTTTTCATAGTATTATAATTTTTTCTACGCTCGACAAACCAGGCAAGTGTTTTTGAAAATGTGGCGATTCCCGAACTTTGCAGCATGCCGACTAATGCGGGGTAATACAACAGTACTAACTTAATCACTTTAGTAGCAAATAAATAATTATGTGGGTTTGAAAACTGAATAAAGTATTACTTACCACACACTATTAAGCAGGGAGTTGCTGGTAAGTTTAGTTTTACAGCGTCAGCAACAGTTGTTGAAACCTAAAAAGAAACTTTAAATATTCAGTACTTGCAATTTACTAAGACTGCTTGATAGATGCAACGCAGGGTTTCCACTGTGGTGGCATTTTTCGCAGAATGCGAAAAAACTATCTCAATTGCGAAAACAAAGCAATGCATTTTTGCTGAAATAAAAAGTTCATTAAAAAAAGTATGATCCTAGAGAGAAAGCATGCATGGCCATAACAACTTAATCTTTTTAAATCTTAGCTAAGATGATTAAACAACTATAAAATTCAAAAAGACTGTCTTATCCGGCATTATGTCCCCCAATAGCTGTTTTATTGGGAGGAGGGACTGCAACGTTCTAAAGACCAATCATGTTTTCTTTTTGAGTAAAAAAAATAGCTGCTGTACTTATTTTGTCAAAGATGTCACAGATAAAATATGAGTTTTATTTTCAACTGGAGACGAAACACACTGAGGCACATGTAAATATATGAGAATGTGTAACATTTTAGCATTTTGCTAAAAAATTTTCTCTCAATTTTAGCTTTTATGCTAATGAACTTTTGAACCCAGCTTTAATCCTGATGCAATGCTATTTTAACATCCGACACAAACTAAATCAGACAAGAGCAGAAAGCTCCTACAATACATATTTAGGAGGAGAAAAGTATACTTTGAGAAAAGAAAACACTTTGTCAGGCTATTATATTGATAAAACATTTAAATGAAATCAAGAATATGTTATCAATTCATAAAAATAAAATAACTAATTTACACAGTATAATGTGTTGTACTGTTGTATAATTTGTTGTACTAAAATAAAAGAACTTACATTTGAAATTTTAAACAGCACATTTCTATCTTCCTTAAAATGTGCCATGAGTAAAACAATCAGCACTTCTGCAGATGGTGATTGTTTTCCAGGGAGTCTGTCATAGTGTGAAATTTCCTCCACTGTTTCGAGCAGCTCCTTATGAGGCTTATTCACCGACTGGATTGAGTCAATGACTATTTGGCCTTTGGTTTCCAGTCTGCTGGAAAACAGACTCTGCAGTGGAACACCCTTTATCATTTCAAAATGCTTCATAAGGCCAGTTAGGGTAAATAACCCTGGCCAATTCTTCATTAAGTCTGCAATGCTCATTTTGTTATTAATGTCCTGCCGTTGAGCGGCATATGTCTTTTCCATTAAGGCCGTTAATTGCTTGTTGCAATAAACGGCACACTGCAGCATTTCCACCATTTCTTCCTTTTCGACAATCTAGTTCTCGAATGTATTGAGATCTGGGTTCCAGTTTTTGCATCCATATTTGGATATTTTAACTGGTCTTTCTTCTAGTTCCTTTACAGTGGGGCCTTCCCTTTTTTTTTCTTTCTTTTTTTTCTCTATCTCTTCTGTTTAAATATTCTATCCTATTCTCGAGGCCTTTGAAAATGGAAAAATCTCCCTCACCAAATGTCTCGCCACAAATCGTATCCTTGAGACAAGGGTATGCATTCACAATCTTTGTCGCAACTATTCTGAAGGCCTGTCTCCCTGGCCGAGAAGAAATTTTTGTCATCATATCCGCAACTATTTGGATCATCTTCCTTTTGGAAGACGGATCCAACCTTTCTCCCGCTTTTAATGACGATAACACCTTTTTTGGCATTTGTTGCCACGGCACTGAGAATAAAGACCAATTTTGGTCAATGACTGAGTCATGTGTTTTCTGGGGTGGCTCAGGTAAACCAGAGCACGATTCTGATGCCTCTGGAATAATAGCAGGAATAGTTTGAGCTAAAGAAAACAAAAGTGAATATTATTACCATAGAACAAAGTATACAGTACATAAGTTAGATATTTTTTTTATTTATGAAGACATGGCTAGTTTTCACATTTTACTTGGCAGTTGTACCTGTCTAATTTCTACATAACTTTTTCTTCCTTTGTAATAAAGGTAATACCAGCTGGCTTTAAAAATATTTTGTTTTAAAAAATGAACAAAACTCTGTTACATAAAAAGTGGAGGCTTGAGCATGGTTGACTCAACCGTTCATCCCTTCAGTGGGTCGATACATGAGTACCAAGCGCGTTAGGCTGACCACAGGGACCCTGCCTTGCCACAAGGTTTGAGTTTGGTAAAAATGAGATAAATTTCTTTAAACTTGAATTTTCACCTTTAATAAATCTTCAATATAAAACATTATTTTGATTCATTTCATTCTGTTTTTGATATTTATCCGATATCTTGCCAACCCTGTTTTCCATATTTAAGAACCCCCTTACACCCCTAATTCTCTGCAGTTCATCTGCCCTTTTTTCTTTTCTTTTAGACACCATCATGTAAAAATCAAAGGTATTAAAAAAAAAACATTTCCCATTATAATACACAACCTGAGTAATTAAAAAATATTACCTTCAGAAAGTTCCCAGACTTTTAGCAATTTCCTCCGGTCCATAGGCTTCAGATCTGACAAATTATCTGCAGTTATCATATTGAGATCTGAGATCTCTGTTACACCTATGTCTTCCAACAGTTTTTTTGCTGACCGAACTGACTGCATTTTCTGGCAGGTGAGGGAGCACAGATGAGATGGCAAGTTTTATTTTTGATTCAATAGAATCCATCTCTATAAGGAAGGAAAATTGTCATCGTTTTCTAGAGTTGCAGTATTTTATCAAAACTTTAGGGCAGTTTTAGGAACTTGCCCCCCAAAACTTTAATTTTACGCCTAAAGATTTGGTTAATTTAGGCAGGTTATAGCAGTTTATTTTGTAAGTGATTAGCCAAATTGAAAATACATTTCAACTGATAAAGCTCTTGTCCCAGCTGATTAATGTAAATTATGACAATTTTGAAAAAATGGATAATCATATTTAAAGAGTTGATCCATTTCATACTATATATAGATTAACCTTTAAAACTGATTCCTATATAATATGAATTCAAAGCATAACAAATAGACAAAGAGAATAATTCAATTTTTTAGAGTTTTCTTCAGGTGTGCTTCATATAAATCAAAAGAAACATTTCTAAACAAGGGGACCAATGGTGACTGCTATAAGCTATTCAGCACCTTATCCTATTTGGGTTGATTTGTATGAAAAACAAATGATCGTACCATACACCAATTCACAACGGGAGTATGGGAGGAATTTCTCACAATCAGAAAGTTGTGAGAAATTCTTCCCACAATACCGATGTGAGAAAAGCACTTAACTATAATTGTCAACAAATGCATGATGTAAAGAAATATATGATTTTTCTTTAATTTTATAGGAAGGAAGTGGATAATAATCTAGCAGTTCTTCTATTTTTATGCAATGCAAAAGGGGTATAAATTTTGAACTTCTTTACTAATAATAAAGTAGAAAGTCTCTCTGTCCGGAGGATGTCTGGATGTCTGTAGGATGTCTGTGACGCGCATAGCGCCTAAACCGTTAGGCCGATTTTCATGAAATTTGGCACAAAGTTAGTATGTAGCATGGGGGTGTGCACCTCGAAGCGATTTTTCGAAAATTCGATGTGGTTCTTTTTCCAATTTTAAGAAAAAAACTATCATAAATTACGAAATTATCATAACGTGGAACCGTAACATGGGCACAAGCCAATTGGCGAGATACGAAATTATCATAACGTGGAACTGTAATTCACCATACATTCACCATACATTTGTAAATATACAAGCGAACCAAACGACCTTTAATTTTTCTATTACGGGCGAAGCCGTGCGGGTGCCACTAGTACACTATAAATTCCCAAATCGTTGTGAAATTTACTATCGAGCATTTCTACTACAAAAAAAATTTCTTGAATGCTCTCAATTAATACCATAATTATTTTTCCAAAAGAAATTTTATCACTGTCTTTTAAAATAAGATGCATTCCTTTCTTAAAACAGGTCCCTTTAACCCTAATCTTATATGACACTTCAGTAGTTTCAGGAGCAAAGCTGAACTTCTGAAGAACTGGTGCAATTTCTGTAGCATATACTTCAGCATGAAATGAGACAGCATTTTCAGCAATAATTGAATCCTGAAATGGTTTACCAGCATTATTAAAAGCTTGAGACATCTGATGCCGAGTTGCTAAAGTTGAACAAACATTTATGAAATTTTGTGAAATTCTAGCACTTTTTTTGAAATACCCATGTTTGCTTTCAAACCTTAGGGTAGAAACATTGATCAAAGGTCCAAACTTTAGAATCAATTCTGGGTAATGAACTATGTAGTGATGTTTTGGCTTCAGCTTATAATTTGGGAAAGATTTTGTAATGGATACAATATAATCTTCAATCAAATCTTTCAAATACGCAATTTGTGGCCAACTTATCTGTGGTGCACAAACTAATTCTACAATACTTTTTAGTTTTATATACAAGCTATATACATCGTCATCAGAATTAATTGTATAAGGTCTAATAATAAGAGGAAAGAGCCTAAGAAGACACCAGTTTTGTGTAGCATGCCCACCAAGTTTTTTTGCACCAACATTGATTTCATTTGGTTTGTCAGTAGCATCACTATCAACATACTTAAAATTTACAATCAACCAAGTCAATTCTGAAAAACTAAAATACTTTTTTTCTTTAACAAAATGTTCAATGAACAGAGTGCATTTAGAGTGGGTTGAGGTGTGTGTTGAGGGGGTATAGGAAAAAGTAATTGAAGAGATTGAGTTAAGAAAGTTCTGCCTACTTTCCTCATCTAAATAGGAAGAATCTAAATCTCCACATGAATTATTGTTAGGCAAATTGTGCTGTTGATGCAAATTTGAAGGTTTAGCTCTGTGTTTTCTATTAATATGGCTATTGAATGATGATTTGTTGTGAAATTTTGCTTTGCAATTTAAGAATGGGCATTCTACCTGTGTTCCATTATTGATATGTATTTTAAGATGGCTAATCAGAGACGACACTTGAACAAACTTAGTGCTACAATGAACGCATTTTGGGCTCTGAATACTGTTTGAATAGGATTTATAATGTTTCAACGGATGACTTCGGTATACATGAGACCTAAATGAATTGTAATTGTCGAAGCTTCGAGAACAATTAAAAAGGGACAAGGAAATTCAAACTTGTTTTCATTATGGTGTAAAAAAAATGGTATGCATATTCTTTTAATGAAAGCAAATTTATACTGCAAGTCTCACAAGAAAACATTATTGGAAAATGGCAACCTGCAATGTAAAACAGAAAATTAAAGGTATGCAACTTTTTTTTTTTCATGCTTTTAGTTTCAAAGTATGAAATACTGGTATTTTTTAGAATGCCTAGGCATTGAATGAAATTCTGGACATTTTTAAACAAAGTATGAATAAAAAATAGAAAGGGGTTGCGTCCAAAATTTACTTTGTATGGAAAAGGATTAAATACAGCACTTAATACCATTTTTAAAAAATGAAAATTTTAAAATTATTCACTTTTTTAAGGTTACCTTTTTTTTCATCATAAGATAATTAGTAGTAACTTCTCTTAAGTATTATCACAAGAAATAAATTAAATAAAAACAAAATTCTGAACTTATATTTAACTCACTCACTAATTATTTGTTACTTTTACCCCTGCCCAGGTCTGTCATTTCAAATTACACACGAAAACAACCATAACCACCCTCCCCTTTTAAGTTAATACATTAATTTCTCAATGTTGGAGGGAAAAAAATACTCAGCATTAAAAAAAGTATTACCTCATAGTAAGATTTTCAAACTACACCTTCTAATGCTCTGCTAGACAAAATGAGTATCAAGGCTGTAAGAACCAAACACTACTATAAGCACAATGATTTCAATAACCTTAAACTAAAAGAATGATAAATCATTCTAAACAATGAACTGTTGCATTGAACAGAAAACTTTATATAAATTGGAATTAATTAGCAAAGTTTAAACAAATTCATGTAAAGTTAATCAATAATTCTTTGCTCTGAAATTAAATAATGTGACTAAAATCAGAAAATAAGTCATTACTTTAATTATTGTATACATCAATGTAAGGAACTTATGTCAAAGAAAAAAAAGATAAGAAAAGAATTAACTGCATGCAACTCATGGAGGAAAAACATATCCAAAGAAATCTTTTTATATAGAATCAAACAGTGTTTACAAAATTTAAGACAAAGTAAATTGGTAGATTTTCATTCAAAGTTGAAGAATAAAGTAAGAATAGCCCCTTTTTTAATCTTAAGATAATCAGTAGCATTTTCGCTTAAATACTATCACAAAATATAAATGAAGTTGAAGTAGGAAACAAAAATCTCATTTTCCTAGATTTAATTCTTTCACTGATTATAAAAAACAAGTGAACAGTCTGCATTAATAAAAATATTACCACCAGATCGTAATATTTTCAAACTACACCTTTCAATGTTCTGCTAGACAAAACGAGTCTTAAGGCTATAAAGAACCAAACACTACAATAAGCACAATGACTTCAATAACTTTTCAACTAAAATATTGACAAACCACATTCTGTATAATTAAAGATGCACCGAATATTCGGTTCAGTCGAATACTTTACTATTCAGCAACCGAATAAGGAACAAATTTGAACATTAGACAGTTGGTAAACAAATTCGTTTTTTTTATACAATGAATTAGTTATAATATTGTACCATCGTAGTTCAAGTTGCTACTTACTAATATTATTACATTCAAAGCTGTCTTAATGTAAGAACAAAATAATGTTAACACTCAGATGTTAAATTTAAATTTTGTTGCATTTCATTTTTTCTTTGATCTTATGCAATGGTGCAAGTAGACTCAAGTAAAATATTTGGAAGACGGTATGAAATTTTCGGAAACTACGAAGCAGAGATGGGCAGATTCGTATTCGTAAATCCGAATTTGATTCACAGCACCTTAACGTGTAAATCCGAATACGAATACATTCGTGTTCACAAGTGTGAATTCGAATAGATTCATATTTGCAAGTGTGAATCCGAATACGAAATTTAGATTCATACCTATGAATCCGAATCGATTCGGATTCAGACATATGAATCCAAATCATTTCTGATTCACATCTATGAATACGAATCCATTTGGATTCACACTTGGATTCACTGAAAAATTCAATTTAAAAGGCCGATATAAATAAATAAATGTGTGTTTGTATCTCGCTACAGGTCGAGTTTTGGGTGTTAGCGAGTTTTTGGATGTATATTTATTGGCGTCAAACTAAGTAATTGACCCGAAAATGAACTTCCTACTATTTGAAGCCCCAAGTCGAATACGACTGGACCCAGGGTTTAGAAGTCCATAGAAAGTTAAAAATCATGATTTAATGGTTATAAACGATAAAAATTTCTGCTAATTTTTCGTACAGTCAAGTGCCTATACCTGGGACAGTTTTGAACTTTTGCCTCAAGTAGCTTATTAATCATGCGTTTTCCATTCGAACGAACTACTCTATTTTCAGGATATGCCTTATTACGTCCCTTCAAGACAAGGTACAAGTGTGTAGATTAGTCCATTCAAAAATGAAACAAAAAAATTTTCATTCTCCCAAGTTAGGGACCTCCCTCCCTAACTTGGGACACTTTTTATTTTGATCTCTCTTTCATGTATTCAGCAACAGACTCGCCGTTCTTTGAAATTTCGCTTAAAAGATCATCAAAGCTATGTGAAAAAATAACAGCTGAATATATCCAGCATTAAAGTAAGAAAAACAACGTTAAAAAAAGCACAAATTTGCCAATTACAGCAGACACGTGTTTCGGCGTTATAGGGATCGCCTTTTTCAAAGCAAAAAGTAATGAGCTTATGGATGAAAAGACATCCGAACAAAAGATCTTTTAATTACAACAATAATAAGAACAAATTTCCTGAAGGGAATTGTATCTTTAACTGGAGTTTTGAGTGATGATAACATGTCTGTGAGCTTTTTAAAATCAGTTCATTTGCTATTATTTTACAAGACGGAATTAGAACCTGTTCGGGGAAACCCAAATTTATTTCAATAGTTTATTCAAAATCTATTTTATTTTTCTTCATCTTCTTCAGAAGTTAGCGCAGTGGTGGTGCCCAGCCTACGGCAAGGGCGGATTTCAGGGGGATGGTCATGGGGATATGACCCTCCCCCCCCCCCGAAACCATCGACACTATTATCCATTCACCATTATTTAACGTGATCATAATTTAATAATTGCATACGAGTTAGATGGACGAATGTAGCATATCATGAAAATATATCAATACGCATTGTGTTCAGATGCTTCATGAATAAAGTTGTCATCTGTAATAATTTTTAGTCTATTAATTATTTGTTTAAATAAATATTTGAAATAATTCTTCCTTTCATTGCTTCTGATATTAATTTTAAAAAAATGTGCAGTTCTAAGTGCCATGTTCTTTGCCGATTCGATACATTTTATTGACACCCAAACAGTGTCAGAAATTTTTCGTAACCAAAACTGAATATTTTTCAGCATGATCACCCCTCCCCCCTAAAATGCTTGTCTGCATCCTCCCTTGATCTACGGCCCATGAAGCATATGTGCTCTGTAAAAAGAAATGTGTAAGGTTACCAGTATTAATAGGTGTAACGTTACAAGAATTATGTTTTTGGTTTGGAAGGTTGTCGTAACATAAAGGCATAATCATAAGCAGACTATTCATTATTTATGAGAGTGTAAATATATCTTATTAATATATCCCTGGGCTTTTACAATGATCTTAAATAAGGACTATAAAAAATATGAAATTCGTTTATAAATTAATTAGTTGGTTAAGAACCAACAAATTTTAAGAGAAAATATGTTTTTTGCTCTTGTGAAATTAGTATAGAAATAATTCTGTTCTAAAGGAGACAGCTTTTTTCTTCAGCATTTTTTCTATAGCTTTCTTGGGGAAGGGTGGAATGTAGGATCTTCCGAGAAAACATGAAAAGCACCTTGTTGCACTCGATGTTGAAATCGATAAGGAATTCAGTTTCTACTTATTCTAGTTTGAAAGAAAGGCATGAGTAGAAAGAGCGAGCACATTCACAATAGCTCTTATCAATGGGGGTCGTTCCTGGGGAATCTTCTACCTCACGTGTGTTTAGCAGGAGACCTTGTCTCAAAGGTCTAAGGTCATTTCTAACTGGTTTGTACTTTCAAATACACATGGCACAGAGACCTAAATTTAATGAACGAAGTGATAGAAAACTATTGTGATTGACCGATAATTTTGAATGGTTTTTGATGTTTTCAAGGCAAATCATTAACTTAAAAAAAAGGTGTTTAAAAGTATCACATTTTAGAACTTACATCCAAACTTTTACATCAGTCAGAATGTATCACACAACTTTTTAACGAATTCCTTACAAAAATAAAATTGTATGAGGCATTCACAATTCCCCAGAACAGATTTGTAAATCACGTGATTTTTGGGGGTAATATAGACGGTAGAGTGATAATAATAAAATCCCCGATAAATTAGCAAATTTCGTTCTGATAGTTTTCTGCCTTATCTCTATTTAGGTCGTGATTTCGAATCTCCTCCCCTCCCCCCCCTAACCCCCTAACTGACGAACCTACCATTACCGTAATAATGTTAGATCTAAGTAGTTATTTGTTTTTATTTCATTACTCCAAAAAATCTAGTTCTTCTGTGATCTTGCCATACATTCAGTGCGTCTTACTATTCCGTCATTCGTGTTTAGTGACCAAAGGTCCTAAGTCTGGGACTTATGCCCTTACTAACGAAACACTAACTTACACTAACGAAAAATGTGAAAATGCAAAATACTAAAAATGTCGTTTTTTAGGTGAAGGGGGGGGGGGATTCAGCAGGAGGAGTGTAAGAGGGGCGGCAAATTTTGTGCCTGCCCCGGGCGGCAGAAACCTACGCTACGCCGCTGCTACGGATACAAACTACCCAATAATATTAATCGATAGATATAAAGAAAAAGCCGAAAAATGTAATTTTACGTCACATCTGTCGCTATGCCGCTCATGTGTACTTATCTAAATTTCAGGGAGTAATTAAAAAAAGCCTATAGCAATTCCATAACTGAATGAGCTTAGGGAATTATTTGTTGCAACATAACCAACTATAAGCTATTTAGAAAGAACTGAAAAAAGGAAGGGGTTTCCTTCCAATTTCATTTTTCGAATTGAAATCAACTTCAGTTTACCTTTGGGAATGAAGATTTCAGTGGTTCTTCTGAGGAAATTTCAAAAGAAAATGAAATTATAAATTAGTACTTATCGAAACAGATGCAGCGCTTACGAAGAGGAAAGGAGTAGCTAATATTGTGGAGCAAAACACAAACAAACATATCACCAAAAGTATTGGGAAACTTTGAAAAATTCACAATTTTACGAATTTCTCGAGAAATAAAAGACCAATTGCTCTGTAGTTTTTTGCACATAAAAGGTATATACTCCGGTTATCATTTTCCAATTAAAATTAAGTCTACTTAATATTCATTTAGGGGACCAGCAACAAATTGAGTTAACAAAAAAGGGTTTTTGATCATCTTTCATTGTAAATAGCTGGGAATAAGCTATAATTTTCAGAAATAAGTAAAAGAACTATGCCGAGTTTATTTTTATATTTTCATGAAAGTATCTCTTATACGTACGGAAGATAAAAGTATTTCTTTCAAAAATACAATTTTTTTGACGATATTTGGCTTATAACATGCAGAGTTTTCCTTCAAACGATACTAAACTTTCAGAATATCTGACAGCGTACAAGAGAAACATAATATAAAATGTGAAGCAAAATATTGAAAATTCGATGAAATACGAACGTTTAAAGCAATTATTTTTTCACTGTGCATGCGCGAAAGATAACAATTTATAACCTTTATAATTCAAATTCCAAATAGATCTTACAACTCATAAAAAAAATTCCACTTCGATATCATTAAAATTTAAAAAGTTATCAGTGTTCAAATGAGCCGAATTTCAATAATTCTTGGCTAGGCAACGACTGATAAGGGGTCGTTCTCAAACTGGCAAAACTTTCCTCTTATCGTGCAAAATGATTTATGATAAAAACGGATTATTTGCGAACGATCCCTCATGCTTCGTCGCCTATCCAAGAATTCGGCTTATTAGATCGCTGACAATTTTTCAAATTTTAAAGATATCGAGTGGAATTTTTTCAATAGTTGAAGGATCTATCTGGAATTTGGATTATGAAAGTTATAATTTTCTTATAGTTCGCGCATGCACAGTGAAAAAATAATTGCTTTAAACGTTCATATTTCATCAAATTTTCCATACTTTTACTTCAAATTTTATTACTATATTTCTCAAGTATGTTTTGAAATATTCTGAAAGTTTAGTAACGTTTGACGGAAAACTGCGTGTTATGAGCCGAAAACCGTCAAAACCAATTTGTATTTTTCAAAGAAATGCTTATATCTCCGTAGTTTTAAGTGATATTTTCACCAAAATATAAAAATAAATTCTACATAGTTCCTTAACTTATTTCTGAAAGTTGTAGCGTATTCTAAGCTATTTACAGTAAAAGAAGATCAAAAACCTTTTTTGTTTCCTCATATTGTTGCTAGTCCCCTAACTGAATAGACTTAATTTTTATTGGAAAATGATAACTGGAGTATACTTTTTATTTGAAAAAAATTACACAGAATTAGCTTCTTATTTCTGGAGATATCCGTAAAACTGAATTTTTCAAAGTTTCCTAATACCAAATTACTAATTTTGGTCATATAGTGTATGCGCGTGTCGAAGTGTTGATGTGTAATATTATACACACATTGTGTTGAAAAGCATAGTAACACGATGTTGTTTCAGAAGAACGAAGCTAAGCGTTTAAGTATCTGTTTTCAATGCTTTTCAAATTCCTTCTCTTTACACCTTTCTACAACTGACCGTCGAACACGCCCAGGAATGGGGAGCATTGGAAGTCACTCGTGCGAACTAAAAGGCAGGCGTGGTCGAAGATAATCACACACAGGAGGAGAAGCAGAGTTCCAATATGTGCTGCAGTGAAACTAACGTGCGAAAACCTGCGGCAATATGGCTACAATTTTTCCTTGAATTAGAGCCGCCAAAGTGGTTTTAAAAAAATTTACCAAAATTTAAAAATGAGGCATTACTCAAATTAGTTTAATGAGAAAGAAACTAAAGCCAGAAAAAAAAAAAAAAAAAAAAAGACATGAGCAGAATTAACTGCATGCAACTTATACAGGAAAAGCATATCCAAAGAAATCTTTTTACACAGAGTCAAACAGTGTTTACAAAATTTAACAGAGTAAAAAAACATAAGAAAGTACTCACCAATAAGTCTTTTTGAAAATCTCAGATAAGTTGTGGATGTATAAATTCAGATTCCAAATTGCTACTGCGAAACGCACGTGCTTCGTCAAAGTTGAAAGTTCAACTTTTCAACCATGATGGTGGGTGTAGAGTGGCGTTGGAGAGCAGATTGGCGCTGCGATCGCTTTCTTTTCTGGTAATAATTACTGTAAACTTTTTGTGTACTGTAAGTCTTCTATTTTACAGTAATAGTTACCTGAAAATCTTCCTGAATTTTTAACAGTGTAGTTAAAGTGAAAAAGATACTTGTGTTTGAAAAGTAAAGCAAGAAAAAAAAACAACTTTAAGTGCACTAAATTGCAGATTACTGCAATCACATGTTTCGGGGTTGCAAGGAACCCCCTTTTCAAAGCAAAATAAGTGAGCTTATGGATAAAAAGACATCCCGCGAAAGGCAAAGATGCAAATAAGCAAGCAACTTAAAAAATAAAAATAGCGGATTAACGGAACACTTATTAAAAAATTATAAACCAGTAGAGAAACAATGAGAATTCAAACACTGAGCAAAAGCTTTATAACAGATACGCAACTTAAGCAAGAACGAATTCAATTTGAAGAAGAGTAAGCCACTAAAACAAAAAAAAAATCAATTTCATTTTTGTGTCCGCAGGTATCTGTTTCTGCACTTAACATTCTTTTTTTTTTTTTTTTGAATTATGCTATAGTTAGATTCAAAATGAAAAACTAAGCAGGTTATGGTCCATTAAAAGTTCTCTTTTATTGCTTTCTCCAATTCAGAAATAATAGAGTGCAAACCTTTTTAGAAATCTGGAAGGACATTTTAGTGTCATGCTCTTTCTGCTACCAGGGATAAAACATTATAGATTTTTCTCAAATTATAAAAAAGAGAAAAATCAAGACTTACTGCATTTGTCTCCAAAGAACGGACTTTGTGTTGGTGTGTCATTTCCGAGTTGTTGAGTGGGATGAAATCTTCAAGATTGTATCATAGTAAGAGTCCCGGCTGTGAAAATAGAATGTAGTGCACTAAAGCTTATACTCGATTAGCCAGCATCAACCAGCTTCATTAGCGATTGATATCCAGTTATTAACAACTGAAATTTCGATTTCAATTTGATGAGTATAAAGAGAGAACTATTGGAAATTGAATGAACGCATAATCTTCCTCTCAGAAAATAATGCATTTAATAGGATTTTTACAAGGCGTACGATAAAATGTTGTTTAGCCCTATATACCATCATAAACAGTTTAGATCTAATTTGAATTCCAGTATTTATTCTTAGCATACTGCATTAAGCTACAAAGCAGAGATATGTGTGAAAAATGGTTGGATTATCAATGCATACTAATTTCGATATATTGTAAAGCTCCTTCTATATCATTTTAATTTATTTCTCTTGCAACTAATAAAGATATGATTGTGAGTGTATGAGAGTAGCATCGAAATATTTAAAAGATTACAATTTAAAGGGATGGGATCATTTTTTGAACATAAGCACCCAGTATTTTGATTACTTTTGATGAATGAAAGCGACAGATTAATTTTTTTTTCGAATCAAACAATATTAAAAAATACTAAGAGACAATTACTACTTAGATAAAAAAGGAAAAATTAATTTCAGTTACTTTTTGTTAAAAAATTACAATTGATATAGACATGTTTATACATATCTGGAGGTGAGAAAGTTATTCCAATCCAACACATTTTTTTTTTAACTTTAAAATATTTGGCATAATTTTTCACGTTCTAATGACCTTGGAGCATTGGAACACGTTTGATCTAGTGAAAAACAAATCAAGGGTTTCTATAGGCATTTAGTTCTAATTTGTGCAAACATTATCATTTAAAGATTTAAACATTAGGTTTTAAACAAGATAATGGATTAAAGTTACATTAAATTAATAATTTAGGTCAAATTAGTTAGTTTTATTAAAGAATATTGCATTGTGTTCGGTTCTGAGGTCTCATACTAAATTTCAAAAGAACCCGATCAGAGGAAGTAGGTAAAAATTGAACTGTAAGATTTGAACAATATATATAAGGATCATTCTCTAGAAAATGTAACTTTTGAACACAAATATTTTTCAATTTCGAAACCTTTTGTTTTCTTTTTTTATATTCTTACATGAAAGTATTAAATACTAGAAGCAACCATAAACAATGGCCTAGCTAAGTTCCAATTATTTTACTCACAAATAAAAAACATTAAAAAATGCTCTGTTCATGGAAATAAAAGAAAAAACTTTTTATGTTAAAAAATCGAGGCCAATTTAATATTAAAGTATCATTTTTTTTAATTGTGCAAACAATGAGCTATTTTAATGATTAGTGGGAACCTAATATTAAGCTCTCTTAATTAAAGTACGGCTTAATTAGTAGTTATACTTTCAGTTCAAAGGTGTAAAAAAATATTACAAAAAATAGTATTTAGTAAATTTGAGAATATACTGGCAATTTATAATTTTGGTTGACTGTCTAAAATTGATGTATTTCACCTCCATCATTTATTCTCACCTCAAAAATAATTACGTTGTTAAGGTCTGTCTCGGAGGTGAGGAATTTCCCATTAATATAGGCCTAATTGATACATTTTAAGGAAATTTTTTTTTCTTCGTTGCTACAGTCTGCACGTGTTAAGCATATGAAAACATGTTCACTTTTTTTTTTCATCAATTTACATCCTTGAAACTCAAGTTCATGAAGGTGAGAAGTCAAAATAAACACTTAGTTTTTAAAACAAAATCTATCTTCTTGTTTTTCGACAAAAATCTCACACCTTCTTTATGGCTGAAAATAAACAAGAGTGTATCCCTTGTATCATGGAAAATAAAATTTGGTGTCATTACTGCCACGTGTTAAAGATGAATGGCATTTTGTTCTTAGGCAACGAAGGTGAGAATTTATTGTGTGACATGACTCCTTATCCTATTAAAATGAACTAAAACACAATAACAAAAAATAAATTTACTTAAACAATTAGTGTTTGTTAAACTTGTGAAGGAATAATAAATAATTAAGTATATACTTTTAATTAAACAAGTTATTAAGCAACATAAACAGTCACACAAGGTGTGTGACATGTCACAGGTGTGAGAATTTACACATGATGTGAACCAAAAGTTACAATTTTTGAAGAATGACCCATTAATTATAAAAAAAAAAAAAAAATAGGGAGGACGTTTCTTAATAAAAGAAATTGAAAACTAAGAGAAAATAACATTAGATGTGAAGTTACCCACTTATCTGGGATACTAAATCTAAAATGAATCTGAATCAGTTTAAAGTGCATCATTTTCGAAAATATAAATAACGTGTACATTGCTACGCACATCGTTAAACTTAAATGAAAAATGCGATGACATTTCAAGCTCAATCCAAGAGGGATCACAACAGACTCTCAGCCTCTCCCTGAGAAAATAAGGGACCTGAAGTTTAAAAAAATGGATACAAAGGAGAACCCGTTACTTGACAGTTTTACGGTTAAAAATATTCACTACATGGTTGTTTTCATATCAGTGTACAGTTGCAATTCATGGGAAAATAATGCACTCAGTCCAGACAAACACATGTTACTTATTCACAACTCGAACAGATAAAGCTTATACGCATGCAGGGTATGCAACTCATGTATTGATACATCATTGAAAGAGAAGGAAATAGTAACCACAAAGTAAAAGTAGTAATTATTAAAAGCATGATTTTAGAGTTAAAAAGATGCATAAAAATAATAACTAGTAGTTAAAGTAAATATGACATGTTGGTAAAAACAATTAAAGTTGGAATATAACAGAAAACAAAAACTTTTAAAACGCAATGTTAGTGATTTGAAGGTTGTTGTAGTAAATCTTTTAAGCTGAGGTAAAACGAGCTGATGTGTGTGCATCACATGACTTCCTTTTACTCCTATTTAACGTCATTTCCCCATTATTGGCAATTTTAATGTGATTCTCTAAATATCACCAACAAGGGCCAATTTGAAACCAAATTTAAAAAAAAATCTCCAAATTTGTCGCCAAGTTGGCGACAAAACTTGGCGACCAAAGGACTGGCGATATATCGCCAAGTGCCCGACAAATTATAACACCACTTGAGTTTACATCAAAATTAACAATGATTTCCCCTCAAAAAAGGGCAAAAGACCAATTTAGAAACACTCGAATGCAACCAAAAGGGAAGCTGCTCAAATAGACCCCACTAGGAGTCTTCGTACCAAATTTCAACTTTCTAGAACATGCCGTTCTTGAGTTATGCGACATACATACGCACATATACATGTACGCACATACAGACGTCACGAGAAAACTCGTTGTAATTAACTCGGCACTCGTCAAAATTGATATTTCGCGCGTCTATACGTTCTTAGGTACTTATCCACGTGTGGTCGAGTCAAAAAAAAAAAACATTCAACATTTATTCGGGGTGAGCAAAATGGAAACTAAGGTCGATTTTTGAGTGAAATTTTTTTCGCAAATACAATACTTCCTTTTTTGTAAAAGGAAGTAAAAATAAGTTGAACATACCATTCAGAACACAATGGAATCATTTATGACAGATAGTTGCACTTTATCCAGTAATTATAAAACTTTTAAAAAATATTGTTACCTTTCAATGTATACAAAAGCGTATGGATACATGTTTGTAGGGTGATCGATAATTAAACTATTTCAAAAAAAAGTTTGTGTTCAATTTTGGCAATGTCACATCTACATTTTGTTTGAAGAGATCTTAGTTGAATTAAAATCATAACTTAATACGAATGGGAGTAGAAGGGATTCTTAGAGCAATGGAAGAAAGTTTCAAACTGCTGAGAAAATAAATGCGTTGTGGAAAATACTAAAAGTTCAGTATTTAAGTGCAAAAAATTACCAGAATTCTGCTCTATAACCAAAACAGCACCGCTGAACCAGTTTTACATGTAAATGCACGTTTTTACTTACTATCCCGACGTTTCTATTTTCTATTTAACAGTACGTTATTTCCATCTGTTTGTATTTTAATAATTAATTACAGTCAAGCCCCGCTTATTAGAGTATCGGTTAAAAAATATCCCGTTTAATGTAATACATTTTCAAGGTATCAAACCGTTGATGTCTATTATTTTAATCCTGTTTAATGTAATATCCTGCTTATTAAAATAATGTTTCGTGGAAAATTGGCTATTCCATTAAGCGGGTTCGACTGTACATAAAAGTGAGGAAAAATTAGGAGCTTGACGTTTTTCGTAGTAATAATTTTATTTAAATTGTAATTAATTACTTTTGCAAGGACAAGTATTGTAAGAATGAAATTTAAATATTTGTCTAAACTAGGTTTTTACAACCTTTTAATCAAAATGTACTGAAGCGTCATTGTTTTCTTAGGTTTATGAAAAGTTCAGCAATTTCAGAACTAATTCTTTGTTGCATGAAATTGAACTTCTGTTCAGAGACATTTCCACAATCAAAACAAAAATCAACCAGTATGTATAAAGGTGCATAGATGTTTAGATGCATATGACTTACGTTTTGTCGCTTGAGTGATTTCAGGATTTATTGCAGATCTAACCAGTGTTTTGGATTGCTCTGTAATAAAGTATTTATTATTATATGCAGAAAATTACATAAACATACATTTATTTTACATGAACATTCAAATACAGTAGTATATCGATTGTTTGGAACTGAAAATAGTGGGTTCGATCAAAAATAGCACTAGTATTTTGAAATATTTTCAAATTAAAGAAAGGTAACAGGTACAGTAAAACTTAGCTGTACACAAAGCACTGGAAACGCTTAATTCCTAATTCATAAATCCCGAAGATTGTCGAAAGTGTATTAAAATGTTGAGTGTAATAAATTCATGAGAAATTAAGAAAGAAATATTAGTTTAAAGAAATATTAGTTAGGCGAGTTTAAAATCTCGCCTCTTTAACGGATTGTTCACGTTGAAACGCCGTGGCATAGTTCGACTACTAACAGGTCATAATTGTAGGCATTTTTACTTTACCCATTTCGCAATCTACAAGAAACGATAGAACAGAGCCCATCTAAGTCACTGTACTGCACTCCTTGCCTATTTTTATGAAACCATCCGGTATCGACGAGCAAGAGAATGTCTTAGACCAGCGTTTCTTAAATTGTGCTCCGCGGAACCCCAGGGCTCCGTTTAGATCACTCACCGCCTTATTCACCGTTAACCTAACCACACGCCTTAAACCGCGAGGTTCATTAACTCGTAGTTGGGATTGTTACCGCGAGGTTAAAATTTCAGTATTCACCGGCGAAAAACGCCTCGGAGTTTCTCAACAAGAAGTTACTCAACCAAACTTCATGCGGTAATAAGCCCAGACACCCTATTGGCTAATAAAGATCATATGATTTTCATACGTTTTCTTCTTCATTACTGTTATTTCAGCTCTGCGCTTGTGTAGAGTTCGTGGTAGAGGTAAAGCCGATCTTTGCTCGTGGTGTTGTTGTCATAAGCTTGATAACTTTTTTATCTTTTTATATAAAGTAGCTTGTTGGTAAAGAAAATGGAAATAGGTAACAAAAAAGAACGCGTCATCTCTATATACGCGTCTCTGAGTTCTAAAAACTCGATGTATTGCAGTTGCCGTATGCGAAGTTGCACTCGGTCCGCTATTGTTTCAAATGTTTACTTGTAAACTGCGCATGCTCAGAAGCCAAACCAACCTTGGTTCCGGAGCTTGATTAGGTTTTCCAACCACGCCTGGTTTCGAAAACCTGTCAGCGCATAGTTGAAGTTAACGGTGAATACAGAAGGGGGGGATAACCCCAGGTTAAGGGCTTAACCCCGTAGTTCAGTTAATGGTGAATACAGCGGTCAAGGGTTCCACGAAACTTGAAAAAATACCGACGGTGGATTAGAAAGCCCTTTATTCTCAATATGTGACCTTCAATTATGTCAGCTGTTGTGTACGACTCTTTTACTAAAATGATACTTGATCCATCGTTGCACGAGAAATTTAAAATTAACCCATTCAGTCAAATTATGGCGTAATTTAAAAGATGAATGTTCTCAATTGTCACAAAGTTTCTTGTTGGCACTTTTGTATTTGCAACTAAATTTATGTTTTCGGTTCGTCTTTCGACAAAAACTAAATATTAACACAGTCTTAGTGCTGAACCTGATCTGACAATGTAACTTTCATCCATAAAGCCTGATATTAGGAATGTATCAGTCAAAATAAAGAGCTATCACTCATATCATTAAAAAAAAACTTTACAGTTTTGTTTGAAACGAGTTGTATATGATTCGAGAAATTTCTGTTAGGTTTAAATTTACTTTATGTCGAAAACTATTTTTTTAAACAAAAAAGTGCATTTATTGAAAATAAAGCATTCCTAGAATGTTGCATGCAAAGAACACAGCTGAGGGAAAAAAACAGGAGTTTCATTTTTGAGTTCTAATAAAGAGCCAGTTTTTTTAAGGATCAGTCTGGCTGGATAGTTGACATTTTTGATTTTGCAGAAAATTTCAGGATATGTAGTTTATTTAACATGTAGTTTATTTATCAACACACTAAACATGTGTTTTTTTATTTTTGTAAAAAAAAAAATAAATAAAACTAAGTTTTTTGAGGTCAAAGTTCGACTTTGTTCATTTTTTCAAGAAAAACATGCCAATTTACATAGGCCAATACTTTTTACTTTAAGAGTGAACTGGGGCAGTGGCAATAATTGTTGTCTTCTACTATATCCTCGATTTCTGTTAAGTACATAACTAGTTGCGGTTGACTCCTTACGCAAAGGTCAGGGGTCACTCAAAGTTGTAGGAAAAAAGTTTTTTTCAGCAACTTTTTGACCTTCGAAATCTTCTTGAGCCAACAGTGAGCCACAGTAGTATATATTTCAATAAATGCATACCAAAGGGTAGTATCCAAAAAGAGGAAGATTTGTGTGGCGGACATTTGGCGTACTGAAATATTTGACTCTGAAATTGCAGAAATCACAAAATTGCACGACTTTCAAGGTCATTAATTTCTCGAGTCAGCAGATTTGAAACTACCTGGAGAAAAAGCCTTACTTGTCATAGAAACACAATCAGTCAACAAACCTATGACTACTGTTTCAACTTTTACATAATTTGACTCTAAACTTTGCTCGACGAGTGTTTTTTTGGCGCTTGTAAAAAAATACCAATTACCTGCTTTTGCGTATTTATTACTATCATTTGCAACAATCTTATCATAAATTTTCTTAAAGTAACTAAAATGATAACAAAAGGCAACATATACTTTGAACCAAATTGAAAATTAAGTCCATAAACTACTCAGTATGCAAATCAGCTTCAAGTGCGGAAAGCAAATCATGCACTTCTTGTTTTTCTTATTGCTGTAAAAAAAGGAAAGCTATGTATAAAAAACTCATATCTCTATCTGATATAAAATAATATGTCCTGCGATACCAAATTTATAACACTAACTTAATTTTCTATGATTGATAATACAGACATGAACACGAAAAAAAAAATTACTTATTATTCAATTGTGTGTCCTCTTGCTCAATGTCATTAACGTCATCAAAAATTTCAAGACATGCCAAAAAAAAAAAAAAAAAAACTTGGAGACTTGAATGTACCGTCTTTTTTTAGTTTTATTTGTAAAGAAACTTCTGATTTGTGAACAAATCATACATTACGAAGGTTGAAATATTTTTTTTTTCCAATTCCCTTTTGATGTGCTTTCTGGACATGGTTTTAAACCAGTTTCCTCTCCTTTCATGAAAATATTATAATCGTGCGTCTTTTATTAACCGACGAAAAAACGGAGGAGGTTCTCAATTCGACACGTATATATTTTTTTTTTTTTAAATGTATGACCACGCATAACTTTTTACAGAACAGTCTGATTTTGATAATTCTTTTTTTATTGGAAAGGGTATACCCCGAAGGTGGTCCCATAAAAATTTTGAAAAAAAATTCCTACCCTAAGGGTGGGAAAAGGGGGTTGATTAGTTGTTCACTCACAGATTTTTAATGTATGACCACACATAACATTTTACAAAATAGTCCGATTTTGATAATTCTTTTTTTATTGGAAAGGTTATACCCTGAAGTTGGTCTCATATAAATTTGGAGAAAAAAATCCTACCCTAAAGGTGGGAAAAGGGGGAGATTTGTTGTTCACTCACCGATTTTTTTATATATAATCACACATAACTTTTTACAGAATAGTCCGATTTAGAATATTCTTTTTTTTATTGGAAAGGGTATAGCCTGAAGTTGTTCCTATATAAATTTGAGGGAAAAAATCCTACCCTAAGGGAGGGGAAAGGGGGGCGATTAGTAGTTCACTCTCAGATTTTTGATGCTGAATTGAGTATAACAAAAAAAAAAAAGCACGATGAATGAGATGCAGACTTGTATGTCTATCGTGTGTACTGTCTTGAGCAGGTAAACGACAGTATCTGCAGAAATGAGTTTTCGAGATATTTGAAGAATTGTGCGCTGGATTCAGTATTATCAACTGGAAAATGTTGGAATTATATTTTTTTTAGCGGAAACCAAATAAGTTAGTTTGTACAACAAAGCTAACGTACAAACAATGATGACAAAATGCAAAAAAAAAAAAAAAAAAAGATAAAATTGCAGTTATAGCCCTTTACCTGCACACGGTAGTGTAGACATCTCAATCTCTGGTACTTGTGATTAGGGTTAGTTTTCAGTGCCAGCCGTCAAAAATTTTTTATATTCAGGATTTGTATGAAATATATTTTAAGAGAAATGGCACTACTCTGCAAATAAAACGTTTCTCAATTTCCGATAACTCATCAATTTCTGTAGGTATTGCAGCTACCGACATTTTGTTCCAATAGGGCTGGGGTGGAGTTTTATGTTTTTTAATATTGTTTGAGCATCGTGAACAAGTAATTATATTACCTAAAGCTACCAGTTCGTTAGGCAAAATAGAGCCTAAATTTTTAGTTTGCAATTTCCTACGTTGCTGAGGATACACATTTTTTTTGCATATTGAACACAAGTCAGCATAAACATTAATTGATTTCTTAAAGTGTTCTGCGTTGCACTGGTTTCTTCGCTCGCGAGCTGCTTGTCGCATGGCGCTCAGACGATTAGTTCTCTCGAAAGATTCGTGAAGTACCACCATTAATGAACGGTTACGAGCAGCATCCAAACGCAGCATACGTTCGTCCTCCATTTCATTTGAAACTCGCTCTATTATCAGATCTAAACGATGAGCGCGTTGCTCTTCACTCTCATTTGAAAGTCGCTCTCTTATCAGATCTAAACGATGAGCGCGTTGCTCTTCACTCACATTTGAAAGTCGCTCTCTTATCATATCTAAACGACGAGCGCGCTGCTTATCACCTTCTTGCAATAACCTACCATTATTGTAGCTTCTCATTCTCGACAATCTTTCCTCGCGCTGACCTAAACTCTCCTGTGAACGTGTTAATGTAATTCTCTTTCTGTTTGCTTCCAACCTTTTTTCTTTCTCATTAATAGATTCTTCTAAACATCTTTTCCTCATCCAAGCAGCATTTTTTGTAGGCCTACCCATACCCATGTTAGTATATAAAGCCTGCTTTTTTAAAATTATTTATGTAACACAACAGATAATTGTTAAAATACGATTATATATATATATATATATATATATATATATATATATATATATATATATATATATATATTTTAATAGCTAAAGTAAGGTAGGTAGCTATTTTAAAAGTAATCAAAAATATAAGCATACAGATTATAGCCACATTAGTAGCTTATAGCCACAAAAAATTATAAAATAAAAACTTTTTAACAAAAAAATTGAACCGCCGAAAAAACTGAAAAGCAAAAAATAATAAACCATTTTAATTAAACCTTAATAACTAAGTTCTTAAACTGATGTAAGTATACCTAAGTATATATTTTTGTAATAATTTAGAGTTTTTAATTAACCTTAATAACTCAGTTCTTAAATTAATGTAAGTATACCTAAGTAGTTTTGAGTCGGTGCCAAACAATAAATAAACAAAGATCCCTAAATTACCTAAATTTAAAGAAATAACCAAATAAAATTAGCAATGTAATGTGAAATGTCCGGCGATAAACATAAATGTTTCAAAAAATGCTCCCTCCACACGCCATCATTAAATCATGAATACTAGTAGATCATATACAACAAAAAGTACCTCTCGTTGGAGCTTTGAAACCTTTGGGACCTCGCACGAGAGAGGCAAACAACCAGTGAGAAAAATCTTCAGGATCATGTATGCAATTAACGGCTACAGTTGTTATGCCATACTTACGCTGAATAATACTATGACCCACAAAACCATTTATTTGAGCTTTTAACAAGATGAGAAATCCTTCTTCAGTATGATGAACAATGATATAAACATTTTGACTGTTGTATATGAGGCAAAAGCTCAGTAGCAGCCAAATACTCGACACGTGCTTCTTCGAGACCACTCGACGACGTTCCGGTTTAACTTCGTGAACGCTCGACATTTTCCGGCCAAGGGGCGTGTCGCCATACGCCACCGCTGCGCCTCACGCTTTACAAAAATAATTTATTTGCTTGTTTGGCACCGACTCAAAACTACTTAGGTATACTTACATTAATTTAAGAACTGAGTTATTAAGGTTAATTAAAAACTCTAAATTATTACAAAAATATATACTTAGGTATACTTACATCAGTTTAAGAACTTAGTTATTAAGGTTTAATTAAAATGGTTTATTATTTTTTGCTTTTCAGTTTTTTCGGCGGTTCAATTTTTTTGTTAAAAAGTTTTTATTTATATGAGAAGCATAGTTTTTTCCTATTAGGAAGGGCCCAACTCTTTGAAATACATACAAATTCGTGGGACTTTTAAAAAGTTTTTGGTTCAGTTTGGACCTTACTAAACTTAAGCATATTCGAAATTCTCAAATGAAACTTCCTGGATCTGAACAAGTTACCGATGGAAAAGGGAAGACGAGATGTTACAAGAAAAGCCTCGTGGTCATGTAGACAAATAAAAAATAGGAAATAAAAACATCTGCAGACGCGTATTTCGGCGTAACAAGGCTTTTTCAAAGCAAAAGAAATGAGTTTATGGATGAAAAGACATTCGACAAAAGCATATGTCTTTTGTCGGATGCCTTTTCATAAATAAGCTGATTTCCTTCGCATTGAAAAAGGCGTTCCTTGTAACGGCGAAACACGTCTCTGCAGTAATCTGCATTTCATGCTATTTGACATGGTTATTTCTTATTTTACTTCCCTTTCACAAAGGTATTTATTTAACTTTGACAAATAGAGGTTTTGTTGCGTACTGAGTATATAGTTTATGGACTTAATTTTCAATTTGGTTCCAAGTATATATTGTCTGGTGTTACCATTTTAGTTAGTTTGTAAAAATTTATGATAATATCATTGCAAATAATAGTAATAAAATACTTTAAAGCTGGTAATTGGCATTTTTCCACAAGCGCCAAAAATATCATTGAGCAAAGTTTAGAGCCAAAAATTGTACATGTTGAATTAGTAGCCATAGGTCTGCTAACTGATTGTGTTTCTTTGACGAGAAAGGCTTCTTCTCCAGGTTGCTTCATATTTACTGACTATTGGCGCAAGTTAACCTTGTGCCAATACCTTGAAAGACAAGTTAGGCGCAAGTTACCTTGAAAGACATGCAATTTTGTAATTCCTGCAATTTCAGAGTCAAATATTTCAGTACGTCCAATGTCAGCCACACAAACCTTTCTCATTTTGGATACTACTCTTTGGTATGTATTTACTGAAATGTATAATAGTGTGGCTCACTGCTGGCGCAAGTAGATTTCGACCGTTAAAGTTGAAGAAAAAAAAAACATTTTTGTACAACTTTGAGTGACCCCTTTCCTTTGCGTAAGAAAACCACAACTTATTGTAATATAACATATATCGAGGATATAGTAGAACACAAAATGATTGCCAGTGCCACGGTTCACTCTTAAAGTAAAAAGTATTAGCCTGTATGAATCGGTGTTTTTCTTGAAAAAAACGAACAAAGCACTACTTTTACCTCTAAAAACTTGAATATTTTTTTTTATTGAAAAAATAAAAAAAACACGTGTTTAGTAGTTTCAAAAAAGAACATATCCTGAAACTTTAAGCAGAATCAAAAAGTGTCTACAATCCAGCCTGCCTGATCCTTAAAAAAACTGGCTCTTAAGCTTTGGATTTTTCCAATGGAAATTTCAAAAGAAAAAAAAAGCATTAAATAAAACGTCTTATTTCTATTTTGACAGTAGCATAACTAATTATGTTTTTCATACTTTTGCACAGTGTCTTCATATTGAGTGAAAGGTAAAAAAAAGGCGAGAAAAAAACTCCCAACGCTTATGAATCCACAGCGCTAATGATGCTTTTAACTATGAACTATATCCACATAAGAGACGGATTCAGCATCCGAATATGCAGGGCATTTTTAAAATCTTGTACTGATAAAGAGAACTCAGTATTAAAAAGCCACTGCAGATTTAAAAAGATAAGTTTTTTTCATTTTGATCTTCAAAAACTTTCATACTTCAAAAAACTTTCTTCCTAATGCTTATATACTTCTACGAGTGTACTTTTCGCTCTTCTCAGAAGGTTCCACTTAGCACCAGGTACTAGCTAACCACATTTACATTTCGGTGACTAAGAGATTAGATAGACAAGTCCTCATATAAATATGAAATCCCATACTAGGATTGATAATCTTTGTTAAAACCAAAAGTTTCAGATGAGTTGACTCCCAATGACCAGTGGGAGTTTTTTCTTACATAGACGCAATGTTCAATTTTAGATGATAGGTCTGCCTACATACCATTAGCACGTATTATGACAACGGGGGGAAAACTTGATTAGATGGCGATCAAAATAAAAAAATAATTATGTTTTTAAAAGTAAAAAAGTAAGTAAAAAATAATTATGTAGTTTAAAAGTAAAGTAGTTCTAATATGTTCTATAAGAAAATTTCCTTTATCAAAACAAGCTTTATAAATAAATACCCTGCACTTGGAAGGTGAAAGGACAAGACGGCGATACAGTGAGAGGACCTTTAGTAATCACAGAATAAGGGAAAGTGAAACAAGTTGAGGGAAAAGTGAATTTTGCATGTAGAGTAAATTTTTATTTTAAAAAGTTTAAAACACTTACTCTATTACAGAAAACTTATAAAAACTGCTCATTGTGATTAGAGCAAAATCAATTTTTTTTATACATTCTTGGTTATTTACCGGTTCTATATTTTTTAAACCAAACATTTTTTTAAATAAGTTTTATCGAAAAAAAAAAATCATTTTTTGAAGAAAATTATAAACTTTAGGCCAAGTGTGGGATACCTAAATTTTTTTTAATTCGAATAAATGTGTTTGTGATGCATGTGGTGTATAGAGGTACCATTTTATCAAAAAGCAGTTTCGAGTTTCAAAAAACCTTTAAATTTAGCCTAGCATTACAAGCGCTGGTTATTTCTTTCAGACGGAAGTCGGCACAGGTTGCTGTTCTTCGAATCGGACGAAACAATTTTTGCAATTGTTTTGCCGTAAAAGTAAAAATATAAGAGGTTGTGCGATTTGAAAAATAAATTTTCGATTTTTTTGGGACCCCCTGATACACACACCGTAAGAGGATTTAACGAAAAAAGGTTTAGATTGATAAATTGGCTCGTTTGAACATGGAATTTTACTAAGAAAAAATTATTTTTTTTTTCTCTTCCCTCCCCCACCCAAAACGTTCATTTATCATCCTCTTTTTCAACACTGTAATGCTCGTATTTATTTTAAGTCGGCTAGGGCAGTTCTATATTATCCTCTTCTATAACATTTACAGTAGGTTCTATATTTGGGGTATACTGTAAACGTACTTTTTTCGCGAGACTTTCCATTTCGCGATTTTCGTGTGTCCGTCGTAATCACGAAAATTTATTCCTTGCAAAATGTTTTTGTTTTTCAACTTTCTCTGTTCATATGAAATTGACGAAATTTTTAACTCACGAAATCGGATATATCTTCATTTTTGCAAAAATAAGTTTTTATAGTATTGGAACAAGAATCTCTTTGAAATCTAAAACTTTCATCCCATAGGCGGATTTAGGCTGTGAATTATGGGGGTGCAACAATACAGCAGTGGCGTAGCTAGGGTGGGGTGAAGAGGGTGGTCCGTCCCGAGCGGCATACTTTTCGGGGTGGCGATTAAGCACTTTTGATGTGAAAAAAATCAGATAAGGAAATCATACTTTAAATCTAATGCTGGATTCAATGAGAAAAGAAACCCTTTTTGAAATGTAAGGTTTTGGTATGACTGAACGGTCATTTCAGTGTTCAAAGTTGAAATATTTCTGAAGTGAGTCCTTAAACCTACCTTATTCACTTAACGTAGTTAAATTATTTTTTAACACTTAAATTTTATTTTTAAAACTTACATTTCGGAAAATATTCAAATAATATCAAATATATTTCTGTAATATAAACATCTGTTTCTATATGTAAATATCAAATATATTTCTGTAAAAGTTGTTTCTTTGCCAGTGCTGAGTTAATGCAGGGAAAACGAATTGTTGGAACTTTATTACCGAATAAAAACTGACTCTCTATCGTCCCCAAAGGGTAAAACTGACTTCAGTTTTGATAAAGATTCGGTAGAGAACCCCATCCCCCCAAACGTTACTTTTAACTGCAATTTTTGATGTAAATTCAGAATATTTCTCTGAGATAGTACCTTTGCTTCCTTAAATGAAGTTTTCAATTTTGAGTTCGATAATTTTCAATGCTTTAATGTATTGGATATGTCTCATTGAAAGGGTGGCAAATAGAGTATCCGCCCCGGGCGACAGAAACTGTAGCTACGCCATTGCAACATAGGTGATCGGGAGGGGGGGGGGGGGATACAGCACTGCAAATGGCGACTAAAGCTGCTACTTTGACGGCATTCGATTATTTTGACGACAAAAGCGACTATTTTGCAATCAGTTGTAGAATACGACGACTATTTTAGTAAATGTAACTAAAATTCGTAAAAAAGCTAGGTTTTTTTTTTCTCCTAGGAGAAAAAAATTGTAAAAAAAGTAAAAGCAAAATCGCTTTTAAGTTGACCCCCTAGTTACCGGGGGAAAATGAAAAGTTTTACCGCGTTCAATTTTTGAAAACAATTGTTTTAAAAAGTAGGAAAATGAAATGTCATAAAACATTCACGACCAGAAAAAACGTGATGATTATATTTTTGTATAAAAAAAGCTTCGTTTTTACGATCGCGGTTTTCGTAAAAGTATCGTTTTTGCGAGTGCGATTTTTGTAAATTATTAGTTTTGCAATCGCGATTTCTGAAAAAAGTTTGTTTTCACAATTACTTCTTCCCTTTTTTTTAAAACTGTTTTTTGGTTTTTAATTTCTTTCATTCGTACTATACATTCATTTTTTTTAAACGAGAGCTAATTTTCTTTCGATCGGAAATACCATGAAAGTGACGGTTCGAGCTCTTTTCATAGTCTTTTACTGTTGTCTTTAATTAACAGTCAAACAATAAGAAATTATGTTAGAATGTGTCAGTGCTGGTTTCTATAGTATTTATTCAGGGTTGGTCTAAAATTTGAAAAAATATTTTTTAAAGTTTTCCTTTAAAAAGGTTGTTTAGAGAAAATTTGTCCCGCGTAGGTCTGTCCCACTACATTGCATTAATATGATATAAATGCTATTTAAAAAAAAAAAAAGGAGACTGTTTTAGAAACTATATTTTCTGTACCTGCTAACTATTTTGGAGACTATTACTCGTATTAAAGGCAACTAAAGCAACTATTTTTAGTAGTGGAACTCAGTGATAGCCCTGCCCACTCCTTCAGAAATTTTTGAAATTTTACAGTGGAAATGTTGGGTTTTAGTTGATTTCAGAGTGATGTCATTGCACTGTTTACTGGAATGATGTGTAAGGATTTTATATCGTTTTTGAGGAAATATATCACAATAGCCATATTTTTTGACTCAAATAGCCATGGTTGTTTTAAAGAAAAATAATAACTGTAGTGTTATAACCAATACATACCCAATTACAGAGTATAAAAGTAAAATACAAATACAGCATAGAAATATAATTAAAGGAATGTTTTTATTTGATTTATGCAATTATTTATCATCTTTCTTTTTTAAATAGAGAAATACTTCCTTTTAATTCGTGTAGCACAATTTCTCTCGCACTGGCGATGAGTGGTGACTGGGTCACACAATAAGCTACATATTATTGTATTTTTTTAGGTTTGCTTTTAAGTAAATTAACTTGCAATTAGCCGTAGAAATATATAAGTTGTTTTACACAATTCCTGAGGAGAAATATATATTTCCTCCTGATAAAATATATTTCTTTTAAATTTTCTTTGAAAATCCAACGAAAATTGTTGGGGGTGCCGCGCACCCCTGGCACCCCCGCAAATCCGCCTATGTTTCATCCACGGGAAATTTTCGGCAACCAGAAAAAAAAGTTACTAAATTCGTCGTTACCCCCTAATTCATATTTTTTTTTTTTGGTACGTCAAGCTCTATTCAATACAAATATTTGCGAAATATGAAAATTACGTTGGAAAACTAACAAATTGCGTCAAACAGATCGAATGTATGGCGTCAAAATGACGCCTGAGGACCAGCTCATATTTTTATGAGTCTGATTTCTCATTGCTTCCGCTGATGTATTTATGTAAAATTTGGTCCAGTCAAATTTGTAAGTTTACTAAAAAGTAGTGTCCGGTAATCCCTACAAACTACTATTTCTTGTATAGAGCTACTCACTACACTACTTTTATCAAAAAGTAGTGCGCTACGCTACAAACTACTAAAAAATGTAACTACTACAGCAGCGTCGCTACTTGTAGCGCGCTAATTCCAACCACTGCTCTAATCCTGTATTTTTAAGTTTACGGTAAGTAAGAATTCTTTTTAAAATTTTACTCTCAGCATGTGTATCTTTAAATGTGCGTAGGTATTTGCACTATCTCGTTTTTTTTTTTTTTTAAACTTTCGAGTCAAAAAATGATTATTTTGGAAGAAAAGATGATTTGGTTGTACGAAGAGATGCTATTCTGAGTTTGTCAACAGCATTATCTATTTTTCAATTTGTCTTACATGTGTTACATCATTTTAAAAGTTAAGCATACTTCAGATCAGTTTTATTGAGGAAACTATGCATTAAAAAGTTAAGCGTCAATACTAATTAAAATATCCCCGCCTGCATGAAAATGTTTTCATGTGTGTAAATATCTATAAAAAAAAACATTAAATAAAATATTCATAAAGTTTCGTTATTTTTTTTAATAAAGAAATTAAATATTTTAGAAGAGACTTATCTTGTTGCACTAAGGGGTGATATTCTGAAATATTGTTACACCTTTATGTATTTTAAATTTTCTTACACGCATTACAGTATTTTACAGCTAGGCATACTTTAGCTCTACATTATTACAGAAACGGTCTGTTCATGTTTATTTTAAAAGATAAGAACTTAAAATTTTACACTCTGCATGTTAATGTTTAAAGGTGTGTAATATCCGCAGTTTTTTGTATGTGGATTTTCGTTTATTTATTTTTTGGGTAAAAAATGAATATTTTGGAAGAGGATACGTTTGGTTTTTACAAGGGCACGTATTTTTGAATTACTGTTAGAACATTCTGTATTTTCCATTTTCTTACACGCTTTTTAGAATTTTAGAGCTAAGCATACTTCAGATCTGTGTAACGAAAGAAACTTGTCTATTCACGCATTATATGTGTATGCTGAGTGATAATTCTGTTTAAAATTTTACGCTCTGCATGAATTTTGTTTAAATGTGTGTAGTTTTGGCTTTTTTAGATTTTGGTTATTTTTGAATTTATAAGTTTAAAATTTTGGAAGAAGAGACAAGGTGTTCTACTAAGGGACGCTATTCTGAATTTTTGTTAGAGCTTTATGTATTTCGATTTTTCTTACACGCATTATAGTATTTTACAGCTAAGCGTTTTTATGTTCCAGGGTATTAAAGAAAGGGTCTACTCATTTCTTTCGTGTTAAAGTTAATTGAGCACTCGATTTACATTTTTACTCTTTGAACGTCAATATTTAAATGTTTTTAAGTAACCGTAGTATATTGTGCTTCGGGTTTTTTTTTTTTTTTAATTTTTTTGAGTAAAAAAAATATTTTTGAATAAGTTCTTTTTTTTGTACCATATTCTTAATTTCTTTTAGAACTTGATTCTTTTCTGACTTTTCTAACATGCGTTCTAGTATTTAAACGGTTGAATTCGGTTTCTTGACCCTATTGCTTATTCATGTTTTTGTTATGTCATCATGTCGTGTATGTTAAAGCCAAGTGTGAAATCTAATAAAAAATGTTTTAGTCTGCATGTTAATGTTTAAATGTGCATAAGTACTTGTACTAACCTGTATTTTGGGGTTGTTTTAGATTTTAGTTATTTTTTAAAATTCGAAATTTAATATTTTGGAAGAGGTTTTTCTTTTCTATGCCAAAGCACGCTGTTATTTTTCCGGTGCTTCATGTACGTTCTATTTTTTTACATGTTTTATAGTATCTTACCGCAGCGTTTATTGAGTAAACTATCTATTTATCTCTTTTTTTGCTTGCTGTAGTTTGAATACAAATTAAAATTTTAACTGAAAAAGGTCTAATGTTTACAGTTTCGTCAATTGTTCAATATTATTTACTAATTTTTAGTCAGTTTTTTTATTACAAAAATTTTCTTGTTCTTAGTATCCTTTTTCCTTTTTCAACTTGGACGGCGCTGTTTGTCGCTTGTTAATTTCATGCGTTTAAGATATACCTCTGAGCATACTAAATTTCAGTTTGTGAATTTTTTTTTTTTTTGCGAATTTTCATCTTTGTATGAAATTAAGTTCGTACTTTAAATAACGCTTCAATTTTGAGCAGTTTAATCTATTCTTTTTTGGTTATTCAATGCTTCATTAAAATTCCTCTCTTCGCTGCAACGGGTGATGGTTTTTCTGGATATTTTCCTTCTCTTTTGCTTCCCTTTTTTTTCCGGGTTATTAAATCGTGTTTTTTTTCCATTTAATACATTTTAAATTCAAAAGTATTTTCACTTAACATATCACTGGGCTATGTTCTATGTCTGATTTAAATGATCGTTGGTTGGAAACTTCGTCTTTCTGCTCTGTTGTTTAGATCATTCAGTAACACTTAAATGAGTAATTACAAAAAAAAGTAAATTATTTGTTTATCAATTATTTGCATATTTTATTCTCGCTATATCGTATATTTATTTATTCATTTTTTGTATATGATTTGTTTATACTTTAAGTTTCAAATATTTTAAATTTATTCATCTGTCGCTTGTGTTATGTGTCAATAAGCTTTTTTATCTCATAATTTTTTTAGACACGCCGCTTCGATGCCAAACGACACTTCCTACAACACTTTAAGAGCAGGACAGCACTGCTCTTGATCATCTTGCTTCGCGTTTCCCTCAAATATTTGAAGTTATTGGATTCCAGTTCAGCATCCTCACACTGAATATTAATTTCTCAGAAACTTAAACCATTTTCTTAGTGCCCATCATCTTAAAAATAACATCTAAGAACAGGTACGTTTGCAGGGGGTGTTGTTTGGCAACAAAGCGACGTTTATAAGCACCTATTTCTGGTGCAGGATAAACAACCAAATGACGCCGCACTTACGTTCTTGATAGATTCCCTTTGTAATGTCACCTTGAAGACACCTGTTGTTTTGTAGTTATCTTCTAACGGCCTAGAAAAATTTGGAACTGCATTGAAAATTTATATTTTTTGCTTCAATACTTTTCAAAAAAAAACGATACAATAGGGTAATAATGAAACAAATCGAGATTAGTTGCAATCCAAAGAGCACAGTAAAACATGTTTGTGGACACAAAAAGCATCCCCCTCCTCTCACACACTTCCCTGCCCTGCCAGCGAAATAAGGTTTTAAAGTCTGCCGAATATTTGAGAAAAGTTTCCGAATTTAGCGAATTTCGGTAATGATAAATATCCATGAAATTCGCCGCCAGCTTGGTTATTCCATCCAAGGACTGCAGTTTCCTGCTTTATAGCACTCATCAGCCCGGAATAGGAAGCAACACTGCAGTTTCGTGCTTTTTAGCACTCATCAGACCGGAATAGGAAGCAACTGTAGCTCAGTTGCATCCTGTTCCGGGATGATGAGTGTTAAAAAGCACGAAATTGCAGTCCTCGGATGGAATAAATGAACTGGCGGTGCATTTCATGTATTTCTGTCTTAGCTCTGGCTTAGGGCGGTAACTTTTTGCAAAACGATAAATATCGTTCACACGCTTTGCTGAGGGATGTCCTGCAATAAGCAGATGGTGAAGTCACGTGGTGCATTGAAATTAAATTATACTTTAATACATACGAAAAAGCCATACTGTAGTGTAATAAAACAAATCTATATTTGTTGCAAGCAAAAGAGCACAAAAAACATGGCATATCCAAAATCATTCATTTCTATGTAATTATTTGTAACCCTCGAGACACAAAGGTAGGGGGTTATAAGTCTGACATATCTGTGTATCTGTGTTTCACTTGAAGCGCCTGAACGGACGGACCGATTTTGAAAATCTGTTTGTTTGAAAGGAGAGTTGATAGTGTTCTTAGCAAGGTTGCTTCTTCGAATGACATTAATTAACGAACATATTAAATCTCTAAAAGGTTTCCCGCGATTTTTGATATTTAAAAATTAACTACCAAAATGAAGAGTCATTTTTTTATGCGTCTGAAAGAATGTGTTTCGAATTTCCGTGTTATATAGAGCTCTTATTATAACGTTCTTTTAAAGCCGATTTTAAATACGGCTAAGCCTTTCTTCACTCGATTGGTAACCGAATTCATTGTTGGCCTACCAGGAAAGAAAGCACAATGATTTAAAATGTTTATCTGTTGCCAGTTTCGATTTGTTAACAAATACAATACTTTTGATTTTTAATAGAATCAGGCGTTTTAAGGGATTTTCATATTTTCCTCTTGAATCTACATTTGCGACACAATCGGGGATTTTTTAAAGTTTTAATTTTAGTTACTTGTTTCACATATTATGTAACTATTATATTCTTTATTTGATAGTAGATAATGCATTCGATGAGGAATATAGAGATTAGTCTGCATGAAAATGTTTAAATCGTGTAAGTTCCTATCTATAATTCTTGTATTTTAGGTTATTTAGGTTTTTGTTAGTTTTTTTTTTTAAAGAAAGTTAATAATTATTCAGTTTTTTTTTTCTTTTTTACTAGGAGACACTATTATGTATTACTCTTCGAGTTGTATGCATTTTCGATGTTTTTACGCGCGTTAATATATTTTACAGCAAAGCATACTTCAGATCTACATTATTATAGAAATGTTCTAATCATGTTTTTCATGTTTACGGTGAGTAAGAATTCTATATTTAAAATATTTCTCTCAGCACGTCAATCTTCAAACGTGCGTGAGTATCTGTACTCTTGTTGGTTTTTTTTTTTTTTTTTTAATCTTTTGAAAACTTTTTAAGTCAAAAAATAATAATTTTGGAAAAATATAATTCAGTGTTTTTTTTTCCTTTTTTTGTACTAGGAGACGCTGTTCTAAGTTTATTAAGATCTTTAACTATTTGCAATTTGTCTTACACGTGTTGCAGCAGTATAACAGTAAGAAGACTTCAGATCCGTTTTATTGAGAAAACTGTCTATGCAGCATGTTAAAGCTAACAGTGAATACTAATTAAAACTTCAATGCTTGCGTAAAATGTGTGTAAGTAGCCGGAAAAAAACTCGGAATAGAAGATTTTGATTTGTTATTTATTTATCTTTTTGTAGAAATGAAATATTTTGGAAGAAAAGACTTATTGCCCGAACGGGTGCTATTCTGAATTACTGCTAGAGATTTACGTATTTTAAGTTTTCTTACACGCATTATAGTATTTTACAGCTGATCATACTTCAGATTTGCGTCATGAAAGAGACGATCAATTTTTGTTTTTCATGTTTATGCAAAGTGACACTTCTGTTTAAAATTTCACTGTCTGCATGAAAATGTTTAACTGTGTGTAAGTATCTGTAAATCTCGTATTTTATGATTTTCTAGATTTTCATTAAGTTTTTTTTAGAAAGTTAATAAATATGTTTTTGTTTTTTTTGTACTTGTGAACGCTGTTCTGTATTTCTCTTCGAGTTCTATGCATTTTCGATTTTTTTTTATGCGCGTTATAATATTTTACAGGTAGGCTTACTTGAGATCTACATCATTATAAAATCGGTCCATTAACGTTTTTATGTTAAAGATAAGTAAGAGCTCGATTTAAAATTTTACTCACTGCATGTCAATTTCTTGTGTATCTTTTTTCTTTAATTTTGTTTTTTTAGATTTTCATTTATTTTTTGAGTAATAACGTAATTATTTTGGAAGAAGACGTAATTTGTTTGTGCCAGAGGACGCTTTTCCGAGTTTTATTTATTTAGAAGCAAAACAGCTTCACATACATTGAGGAATCCGTGCCAGGCGCTTTGCCTCTGAAAACAGACAGGAAAGATTTACAGCATAAGGGAATTAAATAACACCCAGAGCACCGGCGGGAATCGAACCCACGACCTCCGGTTTAGAAGACTAAGCTTCTATCACAGAGTGACGGAGCAATTTTTCAGATTTTATGAACAGCTTTATCCATTTTTAATTTGTCTTACACGTATGCTTACCGCCAAAATGCTGTAACACTTCAAATCTTTTTTATTGAGAAAATTTCTTTTCATCACGTTAGAGCAAAGTGTGAATACTAATTAAAATATTACCGTCTGCATGAAAATGTTTAAAAGTGTGTATTATTGTTTTTTTTTTAGTTTTTCGTAATTCTTTTAATTTGGAAATTAAAAAATTTTGGAAGAAACTTTGTTTTGTAATAAGAGATGATATTCTGAATTACTCTTAGAGTTTTATATATATTTGACTTTGTAACACGCATTCTAGTATCTTTCTGTAAAGAGTATTTCAGATCCTAGGTATTAAAGAAACGGTTATGGCTTACGTTACAGCTAAGTGAGATCTCGATTTACAATTTTACTTTTTGCACGTCAATATTCAAAATGTGTATAAGTATATGTACTATCTTGTATTTTGTTGATTTTTTCATTTTATACACTCCTGTTGGTGAAAATTGCAACACCACGGACTTACGCGAAAGAGCTGAAAATTGCAGGAAACGTAAAATAGGGCATGAAATGCAATTGATTAGAATTGCAGACCGGTAGCGCATGCGTATGCTGAGCAGCGCCCTCTGAACGGTGGATCGAACCGAATATAAATAGACGGCTGTAGCGAGGCGTGTATGATTATCGGTGGTTATATGCTAGAGTAAACGTTAACTGAATCTTTACTATGCCTCTTCGACGAAAGAAAGCGACATTTGAGCAAATTTCAGACTTTGAACGGGGCAGAATCGTCGGCCTTCGTGAAGATGGATTGTCTTACCGTGCAGTAGCCGCTCGTGTGCAGTATAACAGCTGCACAATCATGCGTGTCTGGAAGCAGTGGACGGACGAGGGTCGCACATCACGGAAATCCGGGAGTAGACCCCGAAATGTGACGTCAGCTCGCGATGACAGACACCTGGTGCGTATGGCGCTGAAGACCGCACAGCTTCATCTAGACAATTGACAGCACAGTGGTCTACAGCTACAGGTGTTTCATTGTGTGCTTCATCAATTCAGAGACGTCTGCTGCAGCGTGGGAGGACTGTACTAAGAGGACTGACGCTATTCTCGACGTTTTTAGATTTTTATACATTTCCGACCTTTTTTACATTTTAACGGTTATATCCGTTTTCTTGAGGGTACTGCCTATTCATGTTAAAACTATGGTGAAACCTAAAAGTTTTTATTTTGCATGTTAACATTTTAATGTTCATATATACTAGTAATAAACCTGTATTTTAAGGGTTTTTAGACTATGTAATTTAAGTTAGATATTCAATATTTTGGAAGAAGTGGGTGGCTTACGTAAGTTAGATTTTTTTAACATGCTTTATAGTATCTTACGGCAGCTGTTTATTGAGTAAACTGTCTATTTATCTCTGTCTTTGCTAACTGAAGTGTGAATACGAATTAAAATTTTAATTGTAGACATGTTCACATGTTCACGGCTTCGTCAACTTTCACAATCATTTACCATGTTGTGGTAAGTTTTCTATTGCAAAAATGTTCTTCTTAGCACCCTTTTCTTTTTTCAACTTGGCGGGCGCTATTTGTCGTTAGTGAATTGTTTATGCGTTTAAGATATACACTATATGACCAAAAGTAATGGGACTACGAAAAACTCATTTTTCAGATCTCGAGAAATAAAATACCTATTGCTCTGTAATTTTTTTTTTTGGCATAAAAAGGTATACTCTAGCTGTCATTTACCAATAAAATTGAGTCGACTATTCATTTCGGGGACCAGCAATAAACTGAGAAAACAAAAATAGGTTTTTGATCATCCCTCATTTTAAACAACTGGGAATAAGTTATAAATTTCAAAAATAAGTAAACGAACTATCTAGAAATATTTTTTTTTAATTTCGTGAAAGTATCGGTTATGCTCGGGGAGATATAAGCATTTCGTTCAAAAATACAAATTTAATTGTTTTCAGTTGATAACATGCCAAATTTTTTGTCAAACGTTACTCAACTTTCAGAAAATGTATTTGACAGTATACAAAAGAAAAATAAAATTTGAAATTAAAATATTGAAAATTTAATGAAATATGAATGTTGAAAGCAATTAATTTTTCACTTCTCATGAGCAAAAGATAGCAATTTATAAACTTCATAATCCAAAGCACAGATAGATCCTGCAGCTCATAAAAAAATTCCACCTCGATATCTTTATATTTAAAAAAAAATAAATAAATAGTTATCAACGATGTAATGAGCCGAATTTCAATAATTTTTGGATAGGAGACGAATTCTGAGGGATCGTTCGCAAGTAATCCGTTTCTATCATGAATCACTCTGCACGATAACAGGAAAGTGTTGCCGGAAGTGTTGTGAATGACCCCTTACCATTCTTCGCCTATCAGAATTATTAAAATTCGGCTCCTCACATCGCTGACAACTTTTTAAATTTACAAGATATCGAGGTGGAATTTTTTTATGAGTTGCAGGATCCAGGCTTTGGATTATGAAGGTTATAAATTGCTATCTGTAGTGCATGCGTAGTGAAATATTAATTGCTTTAAACATTCATATTACATCGAATTTTTCATATTTAAGCTTGAAATTTTATACGTTTCTCATGTATGCTGTCTAATATTCTGAAAGTTAGGTAACGCTTGGGGAAAAACTCTGCATCTTATGAGCCGAAAACCTTCGAATAAATTTATATTTTTGAAAGAAATGCTTATAGCTCCGTGAGTATAAGAGATACTCTCACGAAAATAAAAATAAATTCTACACAGTTCGTCGACTTTTTTCTGAAATTTATAGCTTGTTCCCAGTTATTTACAATGAATGATAAAAAAAAAAAACTTTTTTTTTTGTTTCCTAAGTTTGTTTCTGGTCTCTTTAATGAATAGATTTATTTTTTATTGGAAAATGACAGCTGGAGTACACCTTTTATATAAAAAAATAAAGAGCAAATTGGTCTTATTTTTCGAGAAATTCGTAAAAAGAGGTTTTTTTTAAAAAAAAGTCTTTTAATACTCTTGGTCATACAGTGTACCTTTGAGCATATTAAATTTCGGTTTATGCAGATGTTTTGGCGAAATTTTATCTCTGTATGTAATTATGTTCGTGTTTCAGACAACGCTTCAATTCTGAGCAGTTTATTCTCTTTAGTCATTTAATGATACTTTATTTATATTCATCTCTTCACCGCAACCTGCGATGATTTTTCAGTATCTTTTTTTTCTCTTTTGTCTCGCTTTTTTCCGGATTATATCATGTCTTAATATATAATTAAGAAGTGTTTACCGTCGCAAGAAATACTTAACATATCACTGAGCTATGCTTTATGTATGAAAGATTTAAATTGAGGAGTAATCTGTCAAAAGGTAACAGATCTACTTTTTAGAAAAGCTCATTTATGACATTTTCTTGATCTTTCAGATGACCTTAATCTAATCACTTCGAATCAAGTCCAAACGGGCCAAATCTTAGTTAATTTAAGGGTAAAGTTCGACTTTTTTATCAATGCGTAACAAATCCATCCTCTATACTTTTTATTTTGAACAAAGTGGGACATATCCTGAATGAATTTGTAGTACGAAACATTTTTAATTAAAAAAAATACTTGTCCAAAATCTCCAAATTTTATTTCACTAATTTTAGGTTCAAGCACTTCAATAAGAGAAGATGAGGTGACATGTTAGGGTTTTAGTGAAAAAAGAATTCTCCACATTCAGTTTTTCTGTTCAAAAGCGCAAATATTCAAAATTATGAGGATATCTTCTTATTTTTTTAATACAATGATTTCTTACCCTGGGACATAATTTGCTGTGTTTTGGGCTCAATTCTGTATCCAGTGAAAATGATAAAACTAATTTACTTTAACCCTAATTCGTTTTTTTTTCACCACCTCATGAAAATTCTTGGAAAATGGATGTTACTTTTTGATAAAATAGTCCTTTATCATCGTTAGTTGAAAACGAGGTTTTTTGCCTTGTTTTTTATATCATTGAGAATTACATAAAGGAGTAATTAAATAAGTATCTAAATTACTTGTTGAGAAATTATTTGCATATTTTATGTTTGCTATAAACAAAATTCATTTTTTTAATTATTTGCTTATATTTATTTCGTTTCAAATTGGTTTTAATTTATTCATCTATTCCTTGTGTTTACGTGCCAATAGGCTTTTTTTTTTTGTCTCAAACGTATTTTTTAGACACACCGCTTCAATGCTAAACAACACTTACTACAAAATTTCAAGAGAAGGGCAGCTTTGCTTTTAATATTCTTACTTCGTGTTTCCCTCAAATATTTTTAATTCTTGGATTTCAGTTCAACAACCTGACACTAAGTACTAATTTCTTAGAAGCTTAACCCATTTTCTGTGTACCCATAATTAAAATGAAAAAAAGGAAAAAAAACCAGTACGTTTTCAGGGAGTGTTTGGCAACAAATGTATTCGCTACTTCGCTACTTTTCAAAAAAATATGGAAATAAAAAGCATACACACTAGGGTGTCCCACAAAAAACGAAAATCAATTTTTCAAGTAGCTAGGCCAAATATATATATGTTTATATATAAAATTCTTTTTACACACTCGAAATTTCTATTGATAAAACGTTGCCCTTTTCTTCACACCACACAAATACCACAAAAACATTTAGTCAAATTAAAAAAAAAAAAACATTTACACATAACTTAGCCAAATATTTATGATTTTTTTTTTCAAGAAATTGGTTTTTCTTAAAAAAATTACATATAAATTTAAATAAAATAAAAAGTATAGCTAATACATTTTCAGATCAACATTTGCAAATGAATAATAAAACACATAGTATATTTAAAATGAAAAAATTAACCTTGAAAAAATTCCTATCTTTGACTACTATGTGGGAGACTTAAATATTGCAGCAGAGCTAAAAATTTTATTCAACGCTAATTACCTTCTTTACTGTTTCAGCTTGAAAACTTCGTAAAATTTACCAAACATTTTTCATAAAATATATCAACAAGAAATCCTTTTTTGAAGAAAATGATAAACTTTAGGCCAAGCGTGTGATATCTAAATGTTTATTTGAATAAATGTTTTTGTGATGAATTTGGGGTATAGGGGCTACGTTTTATCAACTGAAATTTCGAGTTTCAGAAAAGCTTTTTTAAATTTAGCCTAGCATTACAATCGTCGCTTCACTCAGACGAAAGACGGCACTGGTTGCAGTTCTTAGAATCATATGAAACTTTTTTTTGCAATTGTTTTGACGTAAAAGTAAAAATATAAGAGGGTGTACGATTTGAAAAATTTTAAAAATCAATTTTCGATTTTTTGGGAACTCCTAATACACACACACCGTAAGAGGATTTAACGAAAAAGGTTTAAATTGATAAATTAGCTTATCTGAACATGGATTATTACCAAGAATTATTTATTATTTCTTTTCTCCCCCCCCCCCCAATGTCCGTTATCCTCTTTTTTTAACACTGCAATGTTCATATTTATTTAAGTGGGCCGGAATAGTTCTATATCATCCTCTTCTATAACATTTACAGTAGTTTCTATATTTGGTGAATACTGTAAAAGTACGTTTTTTGCAAGACTTTCCATTTCGCGATTTTCGTGTGTCCGTTGTAATCACGAAAATTTAAGCCTCGAGAAATATTTGTTTTTTTACTTTCTCTGTTTATAAAAAAATGGACAAAATTTTCAACTCGCGAAATCGCATACATCTTCATTTTCGCAAAAATAAGTTTTTTTATAGTATTGGAACAAAAATCTCTTTGAAATCTAAAACTTTCATCCACGGGACATTCTCGGCAACCAGAAAACGTTACTACATTGGCGGTTATCCCTAATTAATAAATTTTTCTTTGTAAGTCGAGCACTATTTAATACAAATATTGGCGAAATATGAAAATTACGATGTCAAACAAACTAATGGCGTCAAACAGATAGAACGTATGGCGTCAAAATGATATGCCTGAGGTCAACTCTTAAAAACATGAGTCTTATTGCTCATTGCGTCCGCTGAAGTATTTGTGCAGAATTTGCTCCAGTCAAATTTGTAAGTTTATTTAAAATTAGTTTCCAAAAATCGCTACAAACTACTATTTTTTGTATAGAGCTACTCACTACATTACTTTTATGAAAAAGTAGTGCGCTACACTAAACTACTAACAAAATGTAGCTACTACAGCAGCGTCGCTACTTGTAGCGCGCTAATTCCAACCTCTGGTCTAATCATGTATTTTATGTTTACAGTAAGATTTTTTTTTTTAATTCTACACTCAGCATGTGAATCTTTAAATGTGCTTAGGTATCTGCACTATCTTTTATTTTGGAGTGGTTTTTTATATTTTCGAGTCAAAAATGATTATTTTGGAAGAAAAGATGATTTGTTTGTACTAGGAGATGTTATTCTGAGTTTGTTAACAGTTAAGTATTTCTTTTTCCAATTTGTCTTACACGTGTTACATTAAAGTTTAGCATACTTCAAATCCGTTTTATTGAGAGAACTATGCATCACAATAAAGTTAAGCGTTAATACTAATTAAAATATCACCGCCTGCATGAAAATGTTTTTATGTGTGCAAGTAGGGCCGTGGTAGCCTGATCGGTAGGGCATTGGACTCGGGGCCGGAGGGGCTCGGGTTCGATCCCCGCTGGTCGAAGACCCACCGTCGTCATTAAAGGGGACTGGGCGACGTTAAATATGCTCGTGGTCTCAATGTCCTCCAAGTGAAACGATACCTCTGGGGGTGTTAGTACCAGGTAGCTATTAGCTCTTGGACTAGTTCTAAATTCTCATTAACTGTTCGATCCGGTGATGGTGCTGCCATCTATCGGTATATAAACTAATGGAGGCAAGGCACTAGTATGCAGACCTCGACATAAATACAGTTGTAGTCAGTTGTGACTCTTGAATAGAAATAGAAATGTGTGCAAGTATCTAAAATATAGCCCAAATACAATATTTATAGATTTTCGTTAATTTTTTTAATGTAGAAATTAAATGTTTTAGAAGAAGAGATTTCTCTTATTGCGCTAAGGGGTGCTATTCTGAAATACCGTTAGACCGACTTTTATGTATTTTAAGTTTTATTACACGCATTATAGTATTTTACAGCAAGGCATACTTTAGCTCTACATTATTACAGAAACGAGCTCTTCATGTTTTTCATGTTAAAAGATTAGTAAGAACTCTATTTAAAATTTTACTCTCTGCATGGCAATGTTTAAAGGTGATAAGTATCTACACATTTTTTTTAAATATAGATTTTAGTTAATTCTTTTGGGTAAAAAAATGAATATTTTGGAAGATACGTTTTGTTTGTACTAGGGCATGAATTTTGAATTACTGTTAGAGCATTCTGTATTTTCGGTTGTCTTACACGCGTTATAGAATTTTAGAGCTAAGCAAACTTCAGATCTGCGTAACGAAAGAAACTTGTCTATTCACGTATTTCATGTGTATGCTAAGTGAAAATTCTATTTAAAATTTTACTCACTGCATGTCATACTTGAAATGTGCGGTAGAGTGTGTACTCTCTTGTATTTCTGAGGGTTTTTTTAAATTATTTTATTATTTTATTTTTTTGAGAAAACTAATAATTATTCAGAAGTTTCATAATATTATTTACAAGTGTTATAATATTTAACATTTAAGCATACTTTAGGTCTACATTATTACAGAAACGTTGTAATGTTTTTTATGCTTACGGTAAGTGAGAATATATTTAAAATTTTACTCTCTGCATTGAAATGTTTAAGTGTGTGTAGTTTTGGTGTTTTAGATTTTCGTTATTTTTTTATTTATAAGTTAAAAATTTTGGAAGAAGAGACTTGGTTTTCTAAGGGAAGCTATTCTGAATTTTTGTCAAAGCTTTGTGTTTCGATTTTTCTTACACGCATCATAATATTTTACAGCTAAGCGTATTTCTGATCCGGGTTATTAAAGAAACGGTATACTTATTTCTTTTGTGTTAAAGCAAAGTGAGCACTCTATTTACAATTTTACTCTTTGCAGGTCAATGTTTAAATGTTTATAAGTGTCTGTAGTCTATTGTACTTCGGGTTTGTTTTTATTTTTTGTTAATGTTTTGAGTAAAAAATGATTATTTTTGAATAAATTATTTTTTTTTTGTACCAGGGGACGACCCTACTCTAAATTTCTTTTAGAACTTTATGCATTTCTGACTTTTCTTAGACGTGTTCTAGTATTTAGACGGTTGAATGCGTTTTCTTGAGGATACTGCCTATTCATTAGGTTAAAGCTAAGTGTGAATCCTAATAAAAGAGTTTTAGTCTGTATGTTAATGATTAAATGTGTGTAAGTACTTGTACTAACAAGGGTTTCCAATCCCGAAATCCCGATCGATCCCGCATGATATTTAGCGGGATTAATCCCACGGGATTGAGAGTCAAATCCCGCAATTTTTTTCTATGCAAACGTTTTCCAACTTTTGCCGCTCATAAAATTACTATTTCCACTAGCATCATCTGAAGAACTTTCCTCTTATATCTGCAAGAAGAGCAATAAAAACTTTGTGTCTCATATGATGAACGGTGCATTTACCATTTGAGAACACAATTAAAATTGCGTTTTTTTTTCTGAGATTGGATTGGTATTCTCATTCGAAGATTTATTTTTCATACGTTCAGCAATTGAGAAAATGCTTAAAATTTAAAAACACTTTCGAAAACCATCACTAAAATTTAAAATCCAGAAAACTACGCTTTAGAAAAAATAGGAAGAGTATTACAGTTTGCAAAACCAGCTAGCGTAGCGTTAATGCAATATTGGAGAACTTTTACAAATACAAATGTGACGACCAGCAATAGGCCCTTGGCTCAGCTAGGCTGGTCATAGTCAATTTATTAGTCCCCAACGAAGATCAGTGGCCCTTTTAAAGCTATTCACCCCCTTGCTCATTACCACCTCTTCCGGTAAACTGTTCCAAGAACCCACAACCCTACTATAGTAGTTTTTCCTTATTTCCAGGTTAGCCTGAGATTTGAATAGCTTAAAACAATGACCCGTGGTCCTGCTTTCGGTGCAAAAATTTAATCCATTAAAGTCATTCATAATGATAAATTTAGAATACAGAAAGGAAATTAGAAGAGAATCCTGTCCCCTCTGATCCTCCTTTGCTTCAGGCTAAACATATTAAGCCTATTAAGTCTGGTATCATAATCTGACTTTGAAAGTCCCCTTACTAATTTAGTTACCCTTCTTTGAACCCTTTCCAATACACAAATATCTTTCCTCAGATAAGGCGACCAAAAGTGCACAGCATACTCCAAATGGGGTCTTACTACAAGATACAGTTATCGTTAAACACACTGGAAAATAAGTTGAGAACATTTGTAAAGCACACTTCTGAACACTTCTATAAGCTTAAGGAATGCATTCAAAACCTTTAACTTAAAGTGCGCTATATTTTTCTGCCATTATTTATATACTCGGCAAGACTCTAAAGGAGGTGAAAGATTGGGCATAACAAAGCAGTAAGTTAAGTTGCTCACGTTTTTGAATGTCTCTTTCAAGTGAGAAATAAAATTATTGAAATTATCTAAAAGCTTTCACCGAGTCCACGACTTGGTGAAACCTAGTAGCACTCGCTACTTGCAGCAATGAACCAAATGCACTGATTTAATGACCAACGTTTATGAAACAACAAGGGTATTATTAATGCAAGTTAAACTAGATTCAGTAAAACATACATAATCATCGTTTTTATCCGAAATTCGCAGTTCTTGGGGAAAAAAACCAAGCATAAGAGTAGAAAAATCTGTTTAAGGAGATGAAGATACTGGGGATCATTTGCAAAAGTGGAGCCACAGCACGTGTTTTCGTCAAACGCATTATTTTTTGAGCAAAACTATTTTCTCATCCTGTACCAGCAATGCTTTGTTAAGATGAGTTAGATTTTTTAGGGCTCACTTTTGCATACCAAGCAATAATTACTTATTGGAATTTGACTTCGTACTGCTCTTCAATTGGTGTACGGAATTCAAACGAGCTGATGCGTGCAACACGACTTCCTTTTACTCCAATTTAATGTCATTTTCTCATTATTGGCAGCTTTAATGTGATTCAATAGTTTACACTCTAAATATCACCAACAGTGTCCAAATTGAAACCAGATTTAAAAAAAAAAAATTAACAAAAATATCGCCAAGTTGGCGACAAAACTTCGCGATCAAAAGACTGGTGATATAACGCCACCAAATTATAACACCACTTGAGTTTACATCGAAACTAACATAGATTTCCCCCCCCCCCCAAAAAAGGGGCAAAAGACCCCTTTGGAGCATTCGAATGCAACCAAAAAAGGTGCACAACTAGACTCCACTAGGAGTCTACGTACCAAATTTCAACTTTCTAGGACATTCCGTTCTTGATTTATGCGACATACATACGTCACAAAAAAACTCGTACGTAACTCGAGGATCTCAAAATGGATATTTCGATTGTCTCTACGTTCTTGAGCATATATCCACGTGTGGTCGGTGGGAAAAAAAACTCAAAATTCGGGGCGAGAAAATGGAAATTAAGGCCGATTTTTTAAGTGAAATTTTTTTCGCGAATACAATACTTCCTTTTTTGTAGAAGGAAGTAAAACACTACTAATTCAAGTAACAAGAGCATTCCTTCCTAAAAAGCACAACTTTTTCTATTTTTAGAAGAATAAAGTCAATCCCGCGGGATCCCGGGGACTAGCTCCTTAATGCGGAAATGGAAACCCTAATACTAACCTGTATTTTGGGATATTTTTAGGCTTCAGTTAATTTTTCTAATTCAAAATTTAATATTTTGGCGAAAGATGTTTTGCTTTTCTTGTACCAAAGGGCGCTATTTGTTATTTTTCGGGTGCTTCCTGTACGCTTGATTTTTTTTATTTTTTACATGCTTTATAGTATCTTACGCAGCGGTTTGTTGAGTAAACTATCTATTCATATTTTTCTTTGCTAACTGAAATTGGAACACGAATTAAATTTTAACTGAAGAAGGTCTAATGGTTACAGTTTTGTCAATTTTTCACTATTATTTACTACTTTGTAGTCAGTTTTTCGATTACAAAAACGTTCTTATAGCACCCTTCTCTTTTCAACTTGGACGGCGCCATTTGTCGCTTGTTAATTTCATGTTTCATGTGTTTAAGATATACCGCTGACCATAATAAATGAAGGGCCACAGGGAAGAACGATCAAAGTCATTTTTTCTAAAAAACTCTGGTTAATCAATGGGAACACGTAGATTATTACAGACAGTATTCAAGAGAAACTAGTCGACCCGTGCGGAATTCCGCACTGTGCTTCGAATCGTTTCATAAGGTATTTCGCTCTTTAAGAATTTCAAAGAAAGAACATTATGAAGAAGAACCGAAAAAAAAAGTAAGCGCAGAAGAGAAGGCATGTAATTTAAAGACATCAGTAACAAAACCTCGTCAAATACAACGTTGTGATAATTTGATCATCGCTCACCTTTTGGTCGTACATATTTTCAATACAAACATAAATATCATTAAAAGTGTGGCTGAGTAGTGACTCGTGAAAAAGCAATAATTGTGCATGTAAAAAAACAGGTTGTGGCAAATACAGTCCTGCCCATGTGAGCATCTGACGGGAAAAAAAGAAATATTAAAGAGATATTTATTGGCACGGATTCGAATTGGCGCCATTCTGATTAACAGCCCGACACCCCAACAAACCTAGCAATTGCGCCTTCCTTTTCGAAAGCTATTCATTGAAGGAATGCGTAGTAAAAAACAGCAAAAAAGCTTTCTGCCAAAAAAAAAAAAAAAAAAAATAATAATAAGATCATGCTTCTATGTTTTGTCATTAACCAGCATGATACGATTTAAAATTATTCGAAAGGCATGGAATTTGATTAAAGAATGACGAAGATCTCACGTAGCGATTGAAACGAACATTCTAGAGAAGTAATAAATTAGATTGAAAATAAGTATTTTTATCTTTGAATATTGAACTATTTCACATAGAAGGTTGCTTTAACAGTTACGGCTTAAATGCCCGCACATGTTTCTCTTTTAATCGAACACTTAAAATTCAAAACCAAAACCAGTTGAACTGAGTCCGTTTTTTAAGTGTAATTTTTCGAACGTAGACAAAATGTATTTTTTTTTCAGCAGAAAGCAGAGGAGTAGAAAATGATTTCTTGCTAATGAAGTTGATAATAATTTTAATGCTTTATATCGTATTCGCGCGAATAAAAAATTAAAGGTTTACTGGGTGAAACTCGTAGTTTTAATTTGGCGTAGTATTTTTTCATTTGTACAAAAGGTCGAACACTGCTATTAGAAACATCTACATTTCAGCATACAATGAAAATGCTTTTCTGCACAAAAAAGATTTCCTTTAGGTAAATCTAATACTTTTTTATGCTTACATTATGCTGAGTGATCTGGATGTAGTCAAAGCTTAAAAAAAAGGAAGAACACTCTTCGATTAACAGTCAACTTATCCGAATGATAACTGTAGCCTGCATAAAGGAGTCGAAACACCAAGTAGCATTCCCACTGCATTTATTTTATTACGTTTGTATGTTATGAGTACATGTAATGCATAATACTAATGTAAATTTGATATTATATCGGACAGCCCAAACTTGCCCGAAGTTCAGATAGTTTATAGCCGAACACTCTACCGAAAAAAACTTATCAATTTAACCGAACAACTAAATCCAGTGCTTTTAAGCTTTATTAAAATATGAACACACACACAGGCTTTTTTTTTTTGCCGAAAGCGACGTAAAAAATGGAAAACTGCCTTAGAACTTTGCTTTTAAAAATGCATAAGAACTACAGGCAGCATCAAGGTTTTGAAACAGCAAGGGGCGTTTTCGAAAACTTGATTTTTCGACCGTAAGTCTTTTTTTCTTCATTAGCCAGCCTGATAAGTTTTAAAATGAGAAGGGAATAATATATAAGATAAGATATTGAAGAAACATTTTTTTATTCTTGAAAATTTTTACAATTTGTTACCGCAGGTTGTTTGAACCGTTATGACTTAGATGGCAGCACGTGTTCATCATTTAACAGCACGGTTAAAATACAAAATAAATTGAACTATGCTCTTTTTTAAGCGTAGCTTTTCGAATGTAGTAAAAATGTGATAAGCTATTTGTTTTTTTGCAAAAAGAAGAAAAAAATATATATTTTACCCTTCAAATTGAGGTAGTAATTTTTTATTTGTACAAAGAGTCAAAAACTCATTAGAAGAATATATATTTCAATATACGATTTATTATTTCTTTCTGAACAAAAAACAATTCTATTGTAGTCTGAAATCTTAAACCTGTTACTTATATTTTCGCTTACATTATGCTTTATCTTTCTTACCAGAGCCAAAGCTTTAAAAAAAAAAAAAAAAAAAAAAAAAAACGTACAATTCCGAAGTAATTTAGCACTTAGTCACTTCAAGGTTTCATATCAGCAAGGAGCGTTTTTTTCTCATTTATTCTATTCCTTCATAGTTGTTATTCACTTATTTAAGTGTTCATGTAATGCGCGATATTTCTCTAATTTTTTGTTGCAGATTGTCCGGACGTGGACCTGAACACGCATTCTCCTGGTTACGAAGAGAACGCTCTGCCGATCAAGCTATTCAGCTCTGTCGGTCATAGCGCAAATTAAAATTATAAGTTTAACCGAAAACCTCATTCTGGTTCTTTAAAACAGGTTTTTCGGCTGAAAAAAAAAAACAATTTTTAGACCGTGGGTCTATTTTTCGTCAGTAGCCAGGACCATAAGCTTTAAAATAAGGCGTAAATCAAAGAATTCGATCAAGAATTGAGGAAAATCTGGCGTAGAAACCAAAAACAGGCTACAGAAATAATATATAAGGATATTATTCAGGCAAGAATCATCACAGTGAGTGAGTTTTAACAGGGACGAATGAGGCTAACTTGGAAACGATTCGAGATTTCAAGCTCACAAACGTAATGAGGAAAATTTGAGCATGGTGGACTATGATCATTCTTCCCCGTGGCCCTTCAAATGTCAGTTTTGACGAATTTTCATCTTCGTACGAAATTATATTCGTACTTTAGACAACGCTTCCATTTTGAGCAGTTTACGTGTCAATAAACTGTTTTGTCTCAGAAGTTTTTTTAGATACGCCGCTTCGATTCCAAACAACACTTTCGACAACATTTCAAGAGTAGGACAGCACTGCTCTTGATCATCTTGCTTCGTGTTTCCCTCAAATATATGAAATTCTTGGATTCCAGTTCAACAACCTGACACTAAATACTAACTTCTCAGAAACTTAAACCATTTTCTAAGTGCCCATCGTCTTAGAAAGAACATCTAAGAACAGGTACGTTTGCAGGGAGCGTTGTTTGGCAACAAAGTGACGTTTATAAGCACCTATTTCTGGTGTAGAAGGATAATAACCAAATGACGCCGCACTTACCTTTTACTTGTAGATTTGCCTTGTAATTTCACTTCGAAGACACTTGTTGTATTTTATAGTTATCTTCTAGTAGCCTAGAAAAATTTGAAAGTGCATTGAAAATTATTATTTATATTTTTTGCTTTAATACTTTTCAAAAAACGGTACAATAGTGTAATAATGACAAATCTGTATTAGTTGCAATTCAAAAAGCACAGTAAAACATGTGTGGACACAAATTATCCCCCCCCCCCCGCTTCACACACACAATGGGGTGAGTAATGAGTAATTATTTACATTTCTACAATTGTGTACGCGTTTTTATCCACATGGAGCAGATTTTCTCAATTTCAGTTTTATAAATTGGCAGACAGAGTTTGCAAACGGAACAGAAAAAGCACAAATTAAAATCTACCTAGGGACTAAGACCTAAATTCAAACAAGATTCGTAACAAAATTATATTGAAGAAGTGTTTACAGGTTGCTAAAGGAATCTGTTTTGACCGAAGAGATACTGTCTGAATGCATGAGTATACAAAAAACAAAAAAAAAAAAAAAAAAAAAACAGCACTTACAACACAGTGTGCCTTACTCCAAACAATTTAATGCAGGAGCTCTCGGGGGAAACTCGCGTGCTCCGTACACTGGACGCATAAGTACTTCATTGTTAACACATTACCTACCACTATTGTTGACAAGAAAAGTTCCTCTAGCACCGAAAGAATTTCGAAAACGAAAATCAAACGAGGGCGCAGTAATCAAAACAACGCATGTCCATTCTGAACGATTTTTGGGAATTTACGAAAAACGCCTTAGACGTAAAATGAAACTCACAAATATCTACTCTCTTAAGGCATAACATTGAACCCTTATTGGCACGTACGTAAATTAAGAGTTTACATCAAATGAAGATATAAAAGAGTTATTTGAAGCAAAATTATGTATTTTTTCGACAAATTCAGTCGAATTTTTCACAGTGAATAAATTCTGGCTCCTAAAGGGGAGAAAACGATAAGTTTAAATATTTCGCAAGTTTGCAGGAAGCCGTACCAATATTGAAAACAATTGACCTGAAAGGAATACCAGCTTTAAGAACCTTAGATAAAGCATCAAATCTAGCACAATTAGCAACAGAAGGAATAACAGAGCGCATAACTTTCAATGGATTAGATTGGACTGACTTGACTGCCGAAGAAATAGCCTTTAACTCATTTTCACAGGGATCTTTAGTACTTTCCGAATATGGACTAGAAAGCAATCAAATCATTTCTTTTATCAACAACAAGATGATGACTTCTCAAAAAATTTGACCACCCGTCAGCTTTTGTAACAAAATCTGAATTAAAAACTAAATTCCTTACGCAACGACTAACATTATTGGCAAAAAAAAAAGGCTTAGAAATTCTAGAGTTGAAACAATATTAGAAGCTACAGTGGCCGCCGCTTATATGAATCACTTTTGTTCTAAACAGTTTTGATTCTATAAAGCGGATGATTCAATAAAACGGCTAATTTAATAAAGCTAGATTCTATTCTGTTTTTGACAATTTGATTCCTTAAAGCGGTTGCTTCAGCTAACCACCGATTCAATTAACCGGTGTCCACTGTATAAGTTGTCGAATGGAATCTTTCTGAGTTGAAGATAAAGCACTCAATTTAAAAGCTTTCTCAATAGAAACAATAAGCTTAGAAAAAGAAGCTACAGCAAAATTATCATTGCACTTAAGAGTGTTCAATAGGGAGCAATTTAAAGGAAGACTAGAAAGATTAACAACCACATTTTTATTAACTACGGGTAAATTATCAGAAAGAAAACCTGCAAATTTTCAAAGAGGTGCGTGAATTTCTTTTTTAAAGTCGCTTGATGTATTTCAGAGGAACGAAGGGTTCTAGACCAAGAATTTCTATTAATGGCATCAAAATCAGAAACAGAATTTGAAACAGAAAGATGTAAATCGTAAAATTCACGTTCAATAAACGATTGATGCTTTCTGGTATCCTGGATCGAAGCTCTAAGTAGAGCAAATTTCGACCTAAAGAGAACTTTATTAATTTTGCTCGAACTAGGTAAACTACATTTTAAATACATAAATTTTCTTACCCCTACACTCTTGTCTGCTGTCTATTTTCATTGCTTTTACCGGATGTCTTTACATCTAGAAGCTCACATCTTTGAATTTAAAAAGGGGTTCCTTGAAACCCCGAAACACGTGTATTCCCAAATCTGCTTATTTGTGCTAACCAACTTTGGATATTTCTTGTTATTCCTAGGCACAAAGGTATTTATTTGTTGCCTTATCCTGCAATATTTGAATCGGCTGCTAACTTCATTTCGGTTGAAACTGAACTTGTGTAGTAGGGTGGAGTGAAAAAAAATCTAAATTTGATAAACTATTACTAACAGCAAGAAAAAATTGCCTTTTGCAGGCATATTTGGTCATGCAAAAGGATTTAGACAGCAAAAAACATCTTGAGATTCCGCCCGCACCTTGAATATTTTTCGCATATTATGACATAATGTCCATTAATCTCACTTTAACTGCAGTAAAAGCTCAATCATAAGAATAGTGCGGGAATCGTCAAATTCATGGTTTGGACCGTGATTATAATTTCTAAAGAGTCCTTATTTTTCTTTAAGCCCTAAAAATAACACGAGTTTTTTCACTGAAATCTTTGTTAACAATTATATATCTCGTCGCCTTAAAAAATAGTTGCATGGTGTAACTTTACTTTCACTTTTTTTCCGGAATGAAAAAAAAAAATTCCAAACACTACATTAACTTTCCCCCGATTATATTGGGATGAACTAATTAAGAAAATCCTTTTTAACACAGCTATTAAGGGGCCTGACTAAAAACAGCGAAATCAATTTAATTTATTGAATTCCAATATTATTGAATGTTTAAAATAGTCAGAAAATTACATAAATACTCTCTTTCAAGAAAACTAGATTTTTCAGATAGCTCTAACTTATTTAGCAAAAATATTACCATTCACTATCAATGATGTTTAACAATATGTAGTATACTCAGAGAGTAAATTGACGTTTAATATACTGCTAAAAAAACATCTGCACTTTGCAACGGCTGTTGTGTTATAGTGTGTGTAAAGAACTGGTTATTATGTTGTAATGAATATTAATTACACATATATTCATAAGTGAAAGTTTTATTTAACCTTTCGATTTATTAATGCTATTATTTAATATCCAGTATGTCTTTCAAACACGATTGCAAGTCATCTTTGGAAGCGTTAGGGGAAGGGATAGGATTTAAGCACTCTATGATGTTAGAGAAAGGGGATGGAGTGAAGGGGCATGGAGTTTAGAGACCCTTTAAGAAAATTTTCTTAAAAACTGAAGTTTTAAAAAGAAGTTTAATACCTTCTGGGATGTCGGTGGCCTCTCTTCCGAAATTTACCCGAAAAAGTCGTAAAAATATAATTGTCGGCCCCAGCTTTGGTAGCGAAAGTAGGGTGGGATTTAGGGACTCGTAAGAGCAATTTTCGGAAATTGAAGTCCTAAAAACGTAGTTTTAGAGAATTTTTGATGATAATAGTAGAACTCTCCCTGCACAGGAAGTTTTTCAAAACTGAAATTTTTTATATGGGATTGTAAACTGTTTTGGCAGCGTTAAAGGAAGGGATTGTGTTCAATATGACTCTCATGGTAGCAATCTTTCAATATGGACGCTTCAAAATACAACTTTAGACGCTATACGAAGATGTTAAAGGTGGGAGAGGGGATGTTGTGCTCTGTTCACCAGTAATTTTTCAAAATTAAGGTCCGAAAACAGTTTTAGAAGAACATTAATGATGTTGAGCGAGGAAGTTTGTTAACGCACACCGGAGTTTTTTTTTTTTTTTAACTGAAAGCTTATAAAAGCGATTATAGGCTATCTTTTGATAGGCGCTAGACGAAAATATGGAGTTCAGAGACTCTTCAATACAAGTTTTCAGAAATTGGAGTTCCAAAAAAGCAATTTTAGACGTTTTTCGGAAGTGTTGCGTAGAGAGGGCTATAAAGCTTTTCACCAGAATTTTTTCGAAATTGTTTTCTTGAAAACACGGTTGTAGGCCATCGGTGATTACTTCAGGAGAAGGGATGGGGCTTAAATACTCAACCGCAGTAATTTTTCAACAGTAAAGATCCGAAAATGTAATTTTAGGCCATGTCTGTAAAGGGTTTAGTTCAAGGACCGCATCTCTTCATCCTCCTTGGTTATGTCCCTATTTTTATTTATCTTAAATATTTTGTGGGAAAACTTCAGAAAGTTTTTCTTTTGCAACAAAATTTCTAATTACAATTGATAGTTATATGTTAGATTTCCGTCCTTACATTTTTATTTGATGAAATATAATAAATCTCTAGTTTAAGTTTTGTTTTACTTATAGTTTTACCTTTGAACAATTAACTACTAGTGTACTGGTGAGACTTTTCATTTACAATCCTTTAAATCCCTCTCTCTCTCTCATCTTTTCTAATAGAAACATATTTCTTCGGCCCATGTATTTTTTTCTACTTTGCTGTGACTTTCAACGTAATATTTTCATTAAAAAAATAGTAAGAAATATAAATATGTCAGAGGCCTCTATCTAGCTATCATATTTTTTTATCAATTTTTTTTTAAATGTCACAAGCCATCGGTTTCTACAACCTACTTAATACTTTTTGTTCCTTAAAAAAAGTTTAAAACCTACCTTTCGCAGAGATGGGCAGATTCGTATTCGTAAATCCGAATTTGATTCACAGCACCTTAACGTGTCAATCCGAATACATTCGTATTCACAAGTCTGAAATCGAATAGATTCATATTTGCAAGTGTGAATCCGAATATGAAATTCGGATTCATACCTATGAATCCGAATCTATTCGGATTCAGACATATGAATCCAAATCATTTCTGATTCACATCTATGAATACGAATCCATTTGGATTCACACTTGGATTCACTGAAAAATTCAATTTAAAAGGCCAATACAAATAAATTAATGTTTGTTTGTACCTCGCTATAGTTCGAGTTTTGGGTGTTAGCGACTTTTTAGATGCATATTTATTAGCGTTAAACTAAGTAATTGACCCGAAAATGAACTTCCTACTATTTGGAGCCCCAAGTCGAATATGACTGGACCTAGGTTTTAAAAGTCCATAAAAAGTTAAAAAATCGTGATTTTATGGTCATAAACGCTAAAAATGTCCGCTAATTTTTCATACAGTCAAGTGCGCATACTTAGGACAGTTTTGAACTTCTACCTCTAGTAGAATATTAATCATACGTTTTCCATTCGGACGAAGTATTCTATTTTCAGGATGTGCCTTACTACGTCCCTTCTAGACAAGGTATAAGTGTGTAGATTTGTCCCTTTAAAAATAAAACAAAAAAATGTTCATTGTTCCAAGTTAGGGACCTCCCTCCTCCCTCCCTAACTTGGGACACTTTTTATTTTGATTGTTCATGTATTCAGCAAAAGATAATAGTTTGGGACACCAACTGTCATTTTAAAAAAGTTTATTTTACAACCCAATAAAGAAAAAAATATCATTAGATAGAAATAATATGATCTTGTAAACTTTCAATGATGATCCGAGTGTACACTTGCTTCTGAAAACATTGAAGGTCTCCCCTGCCTTCTTAATTCTTTTGAATGCAATATTTCTGATTTCCCCTCTTGGAAACATAATAGCAATTGATAAACCCAAATAATTATTAGCACAGCTTATTTTTATCTTTTAATGTTCCTTATTTCACATCATTTCACATTCCTTTTCATTCCTTCATAGTAATGTTAAATTCACTTCAAATGAATTAGCCTGATCTATAACTTAGAGACTCATTTTCATTTGCAGAAGTAACAAATGTATTTTATTGACGAAACGTCTTTTGTTCATGAATAGTTTCAATTTTTTTTACCAATAACAACTGTTCTGTTTTGTTATGTTATGACATATTTGTCATCAAAATATCACTGAATTTATAAAATTTTGTATCCATACGCTTTTATTAATACAATTACACAGTTTTTTTCCTCAATATTATTTATAGACACTCTTTATGGTTTAATGCCTTAACTTGGAACAGTGTCCCAAGTGTGGAACATATTTGCAATTTCTCAAATTTATGAATAAATAAGTTCAACTTAATTAGTTCAATGCAAATGAATTTGCCCAACAGAGACACAGGTACATAGTCGAGATGAATTGTGAAACGAATTCAAACTTATGCTGCTCAGTTAGCATAGGTAACCAAAGTTATTTTCCATACTTAAAAACTGCATATTTTTTTTTGAAATTTTCAAACTCATAAAAATAACCCATAAAACTGATACATCAAAGTTCAACTCACATAGCTTCATAAGAAAACTATTAATTTATTCTGTAACACCATTTATTCCTTACTGGTGAAGTACCAACAGTTGTACCAGCCCTCAAAACTAAGAGTACTCTCCCTAGTATGGGCACTTGACTAACAAATTTGTATTATGAACAAGTTTATCAACCTTTCAATCAAGTTAACGTTTTCATTATTTACTAATGAGTTTACTAACCAAATGTTTCACGAAAAACAGAAAATGCGGGGAAAAAAGCTAGGATATCACAAAATTTTGCGTTGCCAAGGGACGGGAAGATACTGCTACATTGTGTGTTCATTCCATCAAGGGCAAACTCTGATTCCATAAGATTCACACATACACAATAGTGTTAACATTACACAGCAACATCAGATTGAAACATCATATGATTAAGAGTGAGCATTTATACGTTAATGTTTTTACGTTTTTGTAATTCGGCGAACGCTCAAAGTTTGAAGTTGAATAAGATGACTATTAAATTTCATATAGAGGCTTTTGTACGGTCTAAATAAATTACTTTTAAATAAAAAAACCGTCTTCAAAAAACACCTAGGAACTAAAAAGCAAAAAATAACTAATTACACTTACATACTATTTCCAACCCAAACCTAGAAATGAAATTTATTTAACAATTCCAGTTCAAAAATCAACTAAACTAAACACCTAATTATATAATTAACATTAATTTTAATTACTATACCATAAATTATTTTAAATACCTAACTAGTTATATACGATCTCTTAATTTTTAATAACCTTTTGAAGTCGGGGCCTCCTATAAACTACTAACGTAACTGACAACCAACCGAATCCTGAATTAAACACTAGTTTAACTAAACGCGAAATTAGTCTTTAAAACTAAACCTACTCAGTTACGTTAGGTAGTAGCTTATAGGAGGCCCCGATTTCAAAAGGTTATTAAAAATTAAGAGATCGTATATAACTAGTTAGGTATTTAAAATAATTCATGGTATAGTAATTAAAATCAGTGCTTATTTTATAATTCGGTGTTTAGTTTAGTTGATTTTTCTACTGGAATTGTAAAATAAATATTATTTCTAGGTTCGGGTAGGAAATAGTATGCAAGCGTAATCAGTTATTTTTTGCTTTTTAGTTCCTAGGTGTTTTTTGAAGGCGTTTTTTATTTAAAAGTAATGTTTTTTTGCTTTTTAGTGGTATAACTAACACAGCGTAGTACTTAAGCTGTAGTACGTAGCCACAACGTGTGAAATTTAAAGTGTCTTGGATTTCTCCGGGACCCCTTATCAGATCCAGACTAAATTACCATGGGACCATCTGGGAAGTATACCCTTCCAAACAAAAGAGAAGAGAATTTTTCAAATCGGTCCAGTAGTCTTGGAATAAATCGAAAACATACATAAACAACTGCAATACGAAATCATAACCTCCTTTTTTGTAATCGGTTAATGAGATCATAAGGCTGAATCGGCTGAAAAATTTTATTATACAATTCAAATGATTCAATTCAAGTAAGTACCTCAATAATATATAACTCAAATTTTAAATTTTCATTGAACTTATTGAAAATGAAGGAAAAGTTACTGAAAAAAAGGAGAATGAATTGAGGGTTTTTTGTTATTAGGATGAAGCATTTGCTCGCAAAACCACACGTTGTTCAAACTTCTCGTCACTAAGTCGATTTGATTTTGCCGTGTTCACCATCGTCGCATATGAAAATAGTCTTTCAACCGGTGCACTCGACGGCAGTGGGGTATTGTATTTCTTAAAAATTTTGTGAATGATCGGGTAACTTTGAAGCAGCTCCAAACTGGACTTCTTTTCTTCAAAGTACCGTTTCATAATAACGCCAGCCTTGTTCATAAGGTCGTCAAAATGAGATGGAGCGTGGCTCTCGTTCCCCCCAAAATCATAGAAGTCTCCTAAGGGTGGATCTGTTTCCATGCTGTTGTCCTCGTTTTCTTTTGGGTCGTTTGCCAAGTATTCGTATATTAGACACTTGAAATGGGGGTTAACAACTCTTCAACTCGATCATTGACACAAGGCCACCATACTATTTTAAATTTTGGATAAGAAAGAGCTGCAATAGTTGCAATTTTCCCTTCCACCGTGTGCAATTCAAAGAACGTGGCGAAGCGGAGGTTCACACTGTTCAGGTAAGCCGTTGCAATCGGGCCGCAATATTGCAGATCAGACGTAGCCAATTTCTGCAGTTTCAACCTCACAGCTAAAATAATCGGCAATATTGACCCATAATACGCTTCTCTAATTCCCTTGTAATATATCATTTGCCTCGGCTACTGGCTTTGAACATTTTACTAATTCTTAGAGATAGGTGAATTCCTCATCGCTAAAGGAACACGTCATATGCAACTTCAGATTAATTTCCTCCATTTGGCATTTTACAACCAAAATCACCTTCAACGAATCATAAAGGCTATTCCACCGCGTTTCGGTGGATCTGGGGAGGGATCGACCAATAATCTGTTCAAGCACTTCTGCTGTTTTTGGCCTGTTTGAAATACGCCACAGGATATTGAATTTCTTCATTGCCGACTCATGCAGAGACAACAGGCCTGAGTTTGATTTGATTGCTTTCTGAATGTCAGTGCTTGCACATAATGCCAAGGTGTGGGCACAACACTTTAGGTGAAAAGGTAATGCTGTAACAACATCATCGTCAACCGACACCCACAGTTCATCATCAACGTCACCACCATTATCCAGTTCTTCGTCACAATTGTCTTCTACGTTCGTGGATCTCAGATGAACTCCAAAAACTGTGAAAACTTTTGGGAAGTTGCTCCTATTGTCGATTACTGTAGCGACGATCTTATCCGGTGACAATCCATATTTACAATTAATCCCATGTAATGTGGTAGCAATCCTTTCGTATGTATGCGAACCTTTGAATCGGCTGCAAGCTAAATCTGTTGACTTCCTTTCGTTGTTTTCGTCAATCCAATGAGCTGTGACGCCAAAAAAACTCCTATTTCCCGAGGACCAGATATTAGCTGTTGTGCACAGCCAAGGTACAAACTCGAATGTTTCTCTTGTGTCCTCAACGTGTTTTGAATGTTTTGTATCTAGACTTCGTGTTAAATTTCGCCTGCTCATATCCTTCAACCCTCGGTTACTTAGATTTAGGAGATTAAAAGTTTTGTGGAACGTTGGATCATCCACCGATTGAAGGGGCACCATAGCGTAGATGACGTAATCAATCAGTCAAATTGTATGTAATAGTCAATAATTAAACAGTCCCCTTTATTGTTGGGAGATAGACGAGATACATGGTGCCGAGTTTCGCGAGCCCGGCGGGGGGTTCGTGATAACGAGTTCTTCCCTAGCAGATGTAAGACTAGCTTTGAATTCTTCCACGGTACCGCTGTAAATGGCGTATTAAATTCGAAGTATTCAAAATGCTCACCTGAACTTCTTTAGTTTTTGAGGGAACATTCGCATCACATTTTAAACACAAAGCTCGAACAGATTTATGAGAAGCTATCTCCATTGAAATAGCATCGGCATTATCACTCACCGGCTTCAAAAAAATCACCACTCAGTGCCGATCTAAGCGAAAATCGCAATTTCTGAAAAGGTCTGCATTCCGAATTCAAAGAATTGTCCTCGGAATCACTCAGAAGCGTCTACTTCCTAAGAAACTCATCATGTTTGAACTGTTCCATTTAAACTATGCTAACGAACAATTAGACGCGTCTGAAAGCCAGCAAGGGCGCAACTGTTCACGCATTCAACAAAGGTGAATCAGGTAAAAACAAGAACGGTTTCGCAGTAATCAACGGTTGCGATAGTTGAAAATAAATGCGAAATACAAAATACAACCTAGCTTTCTTTAACGCATTTTCTGTTTTTTCGTGTGAAATTTGGTTAGTAGAATTATTAGTAAATAATTATCTTTGTGATCGATGCTTCCTTCCGGAGATGGAGTGTTGAAATGTATTCAAAAAATCAGTAATCCAACGTTATAAAGCACAAAAACTGCAAAATATTGCAGACACGTGTTTTGGTGTTACAAGGAACATCTTTTTCAATGCAAAGAAGTGTGAGCTTCTAAATGAAAAGTCATCCTCATTGGAAATTGAGGATTTGGTTTTCCTTACTCATACTTGTCTAAAGCAATGTTCCTTTGTTTTTAATGGTAAATTTTATACAATGTCGGATGGTTTGACAGTATGAAACCCACTTAGCCCCATCCTTAGTGATATTTACATGCATTACTTTGAGGTCAAGTTGTTTCAGAAACTAGTTTCAATTCTATGTTCGCTATGTTGATGACTGTTTTGTTCATATGAATCACGATCAATTGATGATGCTTTATCTATTTTAAATTCCATTGATCCTCATATTCAATTCTCTTGTAAAAAAGAACACAATAATTGCCTTCCATTTCTGGATATTCTCATTTCTTGAACTGAGTCCGGTTTTGAAACTAAGGTTAATCGCTAACCTTTTGCTGTTTCATTACCCCCACATAGATTATCGTCTCTCCCTCCTAATCAAAAATATTCAGCTTTCAACACATTTGTCTATCGTGCAATGAATATTTGTTCTTCACCTGAGCTTCTTAATGCGGAACTTAACTGTTTAAGAGCTGTGGCTGTTGATAGAGATTATCCGCCCACCTTAGTTGATTCCATTTATAAAAACTTTGCAAAAAATCTCAAAATATTGTTCTTAATAGAACTTTTAACACTAAGAATTTAGTTGTTCTGCCTTTTTTCTCTGGTATTAGTTTTCAGGTTGCTAAGATTAAGAAGCGATTCTAATTCCAAGTGGTATTTTCTCCTATTAATAAACTTTCTTTCTCTTCTCTTAAAGATTCTATTCATCCTCTTAATTGTTGTGGGATCTATAAAATTGTTTGCAATTGCGGACTCGGATACATCGGACAGACCAGCTGTTCTTTGAAATTTCGGTTAAAAGAACATCAAAGCTATGTGAGAAAAAACAGCTGAATAAATCCAGTATTGCCCAACACTGTTGGGAATCGAGTCACTCTTTTGATTTTAACTCTTATCTAATTATCTAAAAACGCCCCAATTCGTTGGATCTTGATTTTTGGGAATCTTTCCACGTCCTGAGGAACCGTTCTAATTTAGTTAACGATCTTACTGCAATTCCCTATTTTTCTTCTGTGTGGACTCCTTTGTTAAAATTGGTTTAGTTTTCCTATTATTTTTATGTAAACGTCGTACATTTCTTACTTTTATTTTTTTTATTTTTTGCTTTCTTATTTCGTTTTGTGGTTAACTAATTGCAATATGTTTATCCTTCGCTTTGTTTTTTCCTGCATTTCTCTATTTGATACATTGCTTCCATACATAGTTTTTCCCGCTGGTAAATTTATTCAGAGTGGTTTCATTTTTGGACTTTTTGCATTGTTTATGGGTTTTCTTGGAAAATTTATTACTTAACGTTTTTTTCCTGATGGAATTATACAATAAATTTTGCCTCCAGGTGTTATTTTTTGTTTAATTTCTATTTTTTGATATTTATACTATCTCCTGTTCCACCGTGTTGCTTTTCTCGGCTGACTTTTCATCCAGAAGCTCACACTTCTTTGCTTTGAAAAAGGTGTTCCTTATAACACAGAAACACGTGTCTGCAATATTTTGCAATTTTTGTGCTTTATAACGTTGGATTACTGATTGTTTGAATTTTCAGCACAAAGGTATTTATTCGTTATTATGTTGAAATGTATGTTTGTATTAATGAATAAAAACAGTTTTCTTCCATCATAATATATTTGTTCTTTTTTTAAACGAAACGTTTCAGAGAGAATCTCTATTTTCAACTGTAAAAGCATCTAACATCAACAAATTTTTAGAATCAAATTTGGTCCTTCTTAACATCAATCACTGTATACTCATATTTTAAAGTTGTGAAATTGAGATAAATTATCTGTGGTAAAATTATATAAACAAATCAAAGTTTCAATTTACATTACTTTTGTAGAATTCCACTTTTAAAATTTTTGGACCCATAACAAGATCGTTATTTTTCTTCAGAAATTCATTAACACCGAAAACTCGACCTGTAGCGAGGTACAGACAGACATTTATTTTTTTATATTGGGCTTTGAATTGAATTTCAGTGAATCCAAGTGAGAATCCAAATGGATTCGTATTCACAGATATGAATCCAAATCATTTCTGATTCACAGGTCTGAATAGATTCGGAGGCATGAATCCGAATTTCGTATTCGGATTTACTCTTACAAATATGGAATCTATTCGGATTGACACGTTAAGGTACTGTGAATCAAATTCGGATTTACGAATACGAATCTGCCCATCCTTGCCTTTCGGTCGTATTTAGTTAGGTGTTTCCATCGAGCATCGGCCATTTGAAACCAAAAATAATCGAAACCATCGGCCAATAATTGAACCATCGGCCAATAATCGGCATCGACTCATCGGCGAAAAATTACCACCGGTTGAACCCTAGTACTTACTGAATTGTATAGTTTTCAAAACCCCACAAGCCATGCTAGAGCAGTGATACTATAGTTAAAATTATACAAAAAAGCGCCAGCTGCAGTTTGTTGTCTAACCAAGACGGTTGAATTCGTTAGATTCAGATTAGAATCCTGAAATCTTACGCCACAATGTAACACTAAGGCTGAACATTGTCAGAAGGCACGACATAAGTTCACCTCGCCAACCAAACTATGTTTTATTATACGCAATGTGGTTATAGTTTGAGGGCTTGAAAGCCATTAAAATTTATTTAGCAACTTCTTTTTTTCTCTCCAATGTGTGACTTACGTGGGCTGCTGAAAGCTACGTTTATACTTTCCAATTTTTATACTGAACCTTTGTTCTCTATCATAAGTAAATTCTACATTTTGAGCCAAAGTTAAGGGCTAACTGGTGAATCAACTTTTTTGTACAAGTTAAAAGATATTTTTATCATTTATTTTTTCCGAATCTATGTAAAGATTAGTTAATCTGAAAGCAATTTTTTACAAATAATGTTTTCTAATACTTTTCGTCAAAGTACGGAGAATCACGATGTTTTTCATGTCAACGCTATATTGTTCAAATTCAAAGAATAGTTGGAACTTGAAAATATTGTTTATAATTACAATGATCATGTGTGGTATAAAATCACACAAAAAGCCTACTCTTATAGGATGTTACACCAAATTTATCATTTCTTGATTTTGGATGACATCTTTGTAACCTTTTCCAGTTATTTTGCAATTAATGGTCAACTTCATGGTGCGAGCGGAACCCCAAGACATTTTTTGCTGTCGAAATCATTTTGCGTGATGAAATATCTATATAAAATGCAAATTTTCCCCACAATTGAAGAGCATTTATCGGTTTGATATTTCACTCCACCCTTACGTGTAGTTTCGATTGTTACCTCCTTAAATGCGGAACACAGCAAACTGTCAGCAATCATATATCCACGCGGACATAGCATGAAGATCAATGAAAAGCACAAATGAATGCACATGAAAATTTTCCGAAGTTTAACAAAATGAACAATTATGCGCACAAAATGTGGTTCGGGGTTTATTTCTTAAAAAAATGAGTGTAAACTTGAAAATACGAGAATTTGAGTAGTGTCCCTAATAATTTGGCCTTCCACAGTATGTCATTATTGCTGCTCTGCGGATTTAAAAACTAAAATACTTATTGGTAGAACCAAGTGAAAGTTCAAATGATTACATAACGCGTTTCATTACAATTACGGCTTTGAGTCTATTTGCTATTGCATTAATGTTTCTTGATTTCCCAAACGTTGATATTTGTAACTATACATACTCTCTAGAGAGGAAGTTAGATTTATATTTTTAAAAAAGGCAGATCTGTTTTTTTTTAACACTTTAAAATAGCAGAAAGCTAAAATAAAAGTGTCAGTTGAAGAGAAATAAATCTCCCCCAGTTCCAGACGGGAGTGAATAGGCTTTCTTTTTAGGTGGCATTGGTCGTACCCAGTTTGAGAGGGAGCTTATTTAAGTTTAGCTACCAGTGAGAAGGTATTCTCAGCTATGATGAGAGATATCCTTCTTCCAGCTATATTATGGCTGGCTATTCCTGACTTAAGATCCCAGATAAGTTTAAAAAGGACAGTTTATGTTGCAACGAGCTGGTGGCTATTTACTTGTATTGAGAAAATAACTTGATCACACTTTGTAAGTGGAAAAAATTCTGCATTTCACTCTTTTAGCGAATTCAACGGAAACAACGATGAAATTCAGATCGATTTATGCAACTATATTCATAAGATCCTATAATCTTGCACACCAGACTTGGCACCATTGGAACTTTTACTCTACCACGCTAACTTAACAGAAAATATCGGTGAAAATCTACAAAGCTAATGAACTATGTATATGTTCATTATGAACATAATTGAACATATAATTTAACATATAAATTAATGAACAAGATGCCTTGAAATGGTGCACTGAATCGCCGAATGAAAGATTTCTAAAAATGTTCAACTGCATAATTTTACAACTTTCTTCATGGAATGGTTATCATTGTAAATGTAGAATAAGCAACCCCCCCCCCTGAAAATAGATCTTTTAATAAATTTTGAAAATAAACGACACAACAATTGAAACGTGCTTCCGAACAAAGGAACTCGCTCCGTTTTCTAATTTTGCGGGAGACAGCATTTACTTAGCGATGAGCAATCTGCCTACTCAACTGAGTTCCACTGTTCCTCTTGGACTTCTCTGCGATCATTTTAATGCGCAGCAAAACAGCAAGCTGCAAAATTTGTAAAAGCACTGTTGTTCATTCGAAAAGGAAAAAATATTTTGCTCAACAATATCAAGTTTTCAGTTCCATCTATTGGCATTAGGGATGTGTCTTTCACGAGCGAACGATTCTAAAAGATCAAATCTTTAAAATGCACGGGTCAGAACGATCTCCTAAAAAAATGAACGGTGAACAGTTAGGATCATTGTACTTGATGCACTTGTGATAAAATCGCGGTTTTTGTTTTTTTAATTACAATAAGAATTATGTTCAAATTTTTAGCTTTCGATGAATCGTAAATTTCCTTTAATATTCATTTCGAACCATTTTCACGTTTTGCTTTATTCTATATTTTTCTTTAACCGTTGTAGCTCTTTTGCATTTTTTCAATGTGTCCATTAGTAATATTTTGGGTATCTTGTTCAGGCTCATTACAAAAAGCTTGGACTTTCCACTTATTATCCCACGCAACTGTTTAAATCCTTCTCACGATTTCAGTCGCTAAAACTATTTCTAAAAAGTCGTATCTCTTTTCTGGCGATCCTATAATATCCTATTAACTAATATCTATATTAATTTGGTTTTCTTTTTAACTAGCTTGGCAACTTTTAAGTCTCAATTTTACATTCAGTATCTTGAGAATTTTGATAGGAATTATTAGTCCTTTTTTTCCCCTTATACTTGCTGCATTTTTTTTTTTTTGTGTGTGTCTGTGTACTATTTTGTATTATTTTTGTGAGTGTGTTTGTCCTAAGGGAAATTTTGAAGCTCCTTAATATTCAGATGAATTCTGTTTTTGAAATGATCTGGTACCTGGGCCGAGTTACTGATATTTTTGTGTTATTAACATTTTGTTGTGGTTTCATTATATACTATCGATTGGTATACATACATCTGAACCTAAATAAAATATTTTAAAAATAATCTTTAGTCATATCTCCTTAATTTAAGGCCATTTTAGTGAATTTCCGTAAAGAGTATTTCTGATCCAATGAAACATTTCGAATGTACGCGAGTATGTCTGGCAAAAAGATCACCTGCAGCATTTTCAAATGAACGAAGTTGTTCAAATAAACGAGTTCAGTGAACGGGGCTCTGATGAACGGATCATTAAAAAAACGACATTGCCCATCTCTAATTGACATGTCTATGTTAAACTAACTCTGAGTATTCGATAAAGGAGAAGTGAATCCCGAAGTAGCGCTGCCAAACCCAGCTTGGCAGAAAGGGCGCGTTGTTTGGCCGCACGTTTCATTTAAGTAATTATATTTAAACTATGAAAATTAGTTGACGCTTTTCGTGGCACTCTGCCCACCAGCATTATACAAAAGGCACATAGCTGCATGATTTCAACACTGCAAGAGAAGTGTGGTTTTGCTTGGAAAAAAAATTCATTTCACTAAATATTATATTGTGATACTATGTTGCGTAATGCGTATGCACTAGTAATTAGTATACATGCATATATATGTACGAATTGCATATTTTAATCCAAATTCAAGTTACATAACACTACATCTAACGTGTTCAATCAAAACGTAAACCGTACATTTGTAAAACAAAACAGATACATACCTTTGGAGTGTTTTACAGCATCTCAGAAAATCCTTTTCATCCATCAGTATGCAGGATCTCCGCAGCTCGCAAAAGGCATTTGGTTCACGAAAAAAGGAAAAAATGTTTTAGTTAATATTCGAGTTATTCGCTTTGATACACCATTTTCACATCCCTTTTATAGTTTATGAATGTTTCAAAAAATACATATTTTTAAAAATATACGTAAAATTTCAAAAAAAAATTTTGAATGCATTTATTGATCTAATTTATTAAAATGTCATTCTCTCATTTGTTCCCACTATTAATAGAACATAAGCAAAAAAAAATCACTTTTCTGTCCAAGAAAGGAACAAACTCTCCCCACCTTACCGAAGTCAATAGGTAGTGAAAAATCTGATCATTCTTAGTTAAACCAGTGGTTCCTTAAAATAGTCCACAAGGACCCCCCGGGGTCCATTTCAGTGAAAGATAAAATTGGGTGCGCATGAGATGAAAATTAAATAAATTTACTTGAGATTGAAAATAACCATAGTTCTACGGATAACAGAAAAATTGGCTACATGGGTCCACAGAAAAATAAAGTTTTGTAACCTTTGATCTAGACCAGGGGTATCCAACCATTTTATGCCCAAGATCACATTCTAAAATATAAGACCGACGGCGGGTATCATTTATTATTATTATTTTTTTTTTTTGAGTAAATTAATAGTTGGATGATAATAGTTAACTCATAAAAATTGCTGTTTATATTCTTGGGTAAGATTTAAAAAAAAAAAAAAAAACTAAACATCACGTACAAATTCCACAAAGTTTTAAAACTCTATAACTCTCAGTCTGTACGAATTTTAAAAAGTTTTACTAGCTGCGTGCCCGGCGTTGCACGGGCGACTTAAAAATGAAAAGATGTCCAATTGATGTTTTTGTATTACTCTGACATCAGTTTCTAAAGCGCTAAGGAGTAAATAAATACGCGTAATGCAAGGTTTGCAAAACACCAGTAGAGCATATGTTTGGCAAAAATCTCTTTAACGCTAATCATAGTTATCAATGATACGAGTTATGAGTATTTTCAATTAGCACAAAAGATGAAAATATATGCATTTTCAGCTATAATCTGTGCTCACGTTAAAATGAATTACATCTGATAGACTATATCTGAACTATTTATGCACAATTACAATCAGCTTTTTACATAGAATGACACGTACTTTTGGTTGATTACGTGAAACTAAAGCACCAAGACTAAATAACTACCAATAAGCATCAATTTAAAACCAAGTCATCAGATTCCAATTTAGCTTTAGTTAAAATCCTTAAAAACAATCTTTTTTGTTCAACTCTGTTTCACATAGAAATCCAAACAATCTTAATTTAACATGTTCTTTTAACGATATAAACTGTATTTTACAAATAGGAACAGGAAAGAAAAAGAGACTTGTTACAATTCAAAAACTCATCCATGTGACGGGAAAAAGTCCAACAAAATAAACATAATCAGTCGCACATCTTAAGTGTACCAAAATATGAGGCCGGCGAATGATAAACTTACACTACAATCGATAAACATAGCTGAAAAAAAAAACTTTCAAATGCTGAAATGAGTTAAGAACGTTGAATGTAAAAAATAAAAAAGGACAGACGATAAAATAAAGACTACGTCCGAATAGGCCAACCAATTTTAAACTAATTTAAAATGAAATTCTAGATGGAAACGTTGTTTTAAGATTTGGACAGCAGACAAAAAAATTTCTTTTAAAACAATTATTAGAATTTTACTTGCTCACGCATATGCAAAATGGCAACAGGAAAGAAATAAAAATTCCTGAATAACTTTATGTTAGTTAACGTTTTAATTAATATTTCCGCTAATTAAAGTCGCACAATTACGAGATTGGACCTATTGTTTTCTTTGGAAAATTTCGAATTGATCGGTATCTCGTTTGACTCTCGATTCGCAGCGGTTCTCGAGAAGATAGATCTTCAGACAGACAGACAGACAGACAGACAGACAGACAGACAGACGCGAACAGATTTTAATATATAGTAGATTTCATAGCTTACATTCTCAGTCATAATGCTTGAGTTTTACTTCCAGTTGCCGAAAACAATGAAAAATAGTAATTATGAAGTTTAAATACTTACATTTTAAAATAACTATAATAATTATTTTTTTGAGATTGGCAACAGTTAAAAAGTCGGTTATTAACAACAAATTTCAACATTTTTCAGATTTTGTCCAACAAATTAATTTAAAGGTCTAACTTAAGCAAGCACATATACTTTTGAAAACAAGATTAAACTCCTCAAAAAATGCAAGTTTTCGAGCTTTCTTTGATTCAAGTCAAGTAATCAATTTAAAAGCATTTTTAAAAGCTATTTTTTACTGTATTTGTTGAAAGAAGTTTGTACAAAACTGCTCTTAAATTCGAGTTCACAAAGTTATACACTATTTAGGGCAGGAAATGGTAAATATAGATCTACTCTCTCTTTATGCGAAATACACTTAAACGAGCATCAATATCTTTCATTTTTTTCCCTTCTTTTTTCAAGTACGAGTAGGTAAATATGTTTTAAATTTCAAAAAGTCAAACTTCAAGTAAATTAAAAAAAGAAACCTTAAAATAAAATTTTAAAAAATGTTTTTTAATCCTTAAGTCTACTTCTGAAGGCTTGATTCGAATTAGAAAGAATGAAAATAAATATTTCTTGATTAAAATACTGAAAACTTGCAGTTGATCCTGATATCTTTATATTTAAGTAAATTTTGAAGTAGCCAATAAAATTTAAATTAATTAAAGAGAAGCAGGCGGTGTGCAGCTAAGTTTGAACAGGTCTTGTTATAACAACTATATTTATTAAAGACTATTTTTTTGCTTTACATTATCTGTCATAGTCCTGCGCTTTGCTTTCGGTTTTTAATTGTTGCCAGAAACAATGAAAATATTAGTAATTATAAATTAAAAATGCTTCACCTTTTTAATTGTTGCCATTAACAATGAAAAAATGAATTGTCAATCACTTTAACAAATCAGTTTCAAGGTTGAACTTAAGCAAGCATATATTTGTAGGCGTTTTAAAACTTTCTTTTTCACTATACTTGAACAAAATTGCTTTTAAATTCGAGGATACAAACCAGCAATACTGAGAAAAGTTTAATGAAAAAAAAGAAAAGCAATTTTTCTCTTCATGAGCAATACATTTAGATTAAAATATAAGTCCATACCGTTTTTTTTCTTTTAAAAAAAATAATAAGGATAAGTAATAAAAAAATGTTTGAACTTTCAAAAATTTTATCAAATAAGTTTTAATCCCCCCCCCCAAAAATATAATGAAATATTAAAAAACGTTTTTTTTAATTCTAAAGACTATTTCTATGAGCTTGGTGTGCGCTAAAAAGTATGAAATAAAATAAGTATATGGTTTCTTGATTAAAAGACTAAAAAGTTGCAGTTTGTCTTAAGATCTTAATATTTAGAGTAATTCTAAAGCATCCAATACAATTTAAATTAAAAATTGAGAAGAAAGAGGCGGTATGGTAAAAGCTTTTCGTAAAATGCTGTATACCTCCTCTTTCTTTTTCAATTTTTAATTTAAAATTTATTGGTTGCTTTAGAATTACTCTATATATATATATTAAGACATTAAGATCAACTGCAACTTTTTAGTGCCTTAATCAAGAAACCATATACTTATTTTATTTCATACTTTTTAGCGTAAACGAAGCTTATAGAAACAGTCTTTAGAATTAAAAAAACATTTTTTTTAACTTCAGATAATTCTTCTGCTCTCAAATTTATAATTTAATTTTTTTTCAGCAGCTTTGAAGTTTACGTAAATATAAAGATAAAAGATTAACTGCAATTGTCAGTGCTGCAATAAAATAATCTTACTTTTATTTCATCTCTTTTAGTGCTATCAAGCTTAAAGAAATGACATTTAGAATAAAAACACATTTTTATATTTTATCGTCATTGCAATTTATTGGAAATTGTTTCGTAATTAAGACATGTTATTCCTACTCACAAAGGAAATGTCCACTTGTTTGTGCGTAAGTCTTGGTCTGTAGTCCTCGAAAACGATTTACACAAGCAGGTGGAACCACAGCACGGTTTTGCTTTCTGTGCTGCACTTTTCAAAATAATAGAAACTGATTTATATGAATTATGTGCCAAAACCTTTCACCTGGTGCAATTAAGTTTCGTAGGGAAATGTGGTGTAAAGTAAAATATCAGGGCCGAGTAAATTAGTGAAATATTTTCTTTTGCTTTTAACATCACCAAACCGGTAATATTTTAACTATGTAGGGTAGACCGACCAGTGAGTGAACAGCGCGTCATTTTTTTAAAAAAAATAAGCTTCCAAAATTTTTTTTCTGAATAAACTCACTACAAAAGCGTTCTTCATTGATATTCTAAGCTATCTGAGACCTGATTGGTTACTTTGGATACGTATTTATTTCCTGGAAAAAATTCGAAATTTTTACTGGCGTGAATCGTTCTTTCTCTCTTTCAAAATAATAAGGCTGGTTTCGTGTTAGCAATTATTTTGATACATATTCACTGTTAAAAATGGGTATTCAAAAATAATGAAAATTTACTCATTTTTGAATACTTTCATTACTCAATATAGCTCCGAATCAATAAGGTTCAATTTTGAGAAACACATGTACTCATTTTTTTGAGTACATTCTGGTAATCAAATATGAGTACACATTTGTTTCAATTATAAACACATTCATTAATTAATAATGAGTTTTTAGCTCAGTTATATGTACTCATTTTTGAGTACATTTTTGAATCAAATATGAACACATTCATTAATTAATAATTAGTTTTTAGCTCAGTTATATGTATTCATTTTTGAGTACATTTTAAAATCAAATATAAATACATTAATTAATTAATAATGAGTTTTTAGCTCAGTTATATGTACTCATTTTTGAGTACATTTAGAAATCAAATATAAACTCATTCATTAATCAATAATGAGTTTTTATCTCAGTTATATGTACTCATTTTTGAATACATTTAGAAATCAAGTATAATGGCTTATTTCAAATATATGAATTGGGTCAGCTCACTTTTGAAAACATTTTGAATTCACATTCTAAGTATTGCCATGCACTTTAGTGCAATTATCATTTCAGTCATTTAAAAGTCCATAAAAATTTTTGAGTAAAGTAGTGTGAAAATAAGTGAATTTTGTATTCCATTTTTTTAAATGCATAATGTAAAAAAAATTCCGTAAAAATTACGGTTTTTTACCGGCAGCTGGGTTGGTTGTGCAAAACTGTAAAATTTGCGGAGAATACCCCTCAATAGAATGGTGTTTTACTATACAAGGCCAAATTTTTCCCATAAAATTTACAGAGGGGCCGTGGTAGCCCGATCGGTAGAGTGTCGGATTCGGAGCCGGAGGGCCTCGGGTTCGAACAACGCCCCCTATATCTGGAAGGCCTGCTCACGGTCACGTGGTCAAAATGAGGCCAGTTTCTCTCGCGCCGTGACTTGACGGAAATCGGTCGGGAAAGCGCCGTGCGTACAATGTAACACGAATTTAAATATTAAATAAAAAAAAGGTGACGCATATCTTTTTTCAATTAAATCACCAATCTAATAGAATAGACAGCTTATTTCTACTTCACCTCACAAAATCACTTATTTTACTAATTTTATAAGTAAAACTTGTGCGTTTTCCAGGGCAGAAAATTAATCTTCAAATTTTTACTTTCACACGTTTTCAAAATTTCAAATAGACATCGGGGGGTTGGGGAAACTTGTACCGTAAATAATTATAAAATTATTTAGAGCGTACATTTTTTTCATGTAGGGTTATTAATAAATGAGAAATATTTTATTGAGTCTTGTTTAATTTGAAGTTTCCAAGTTTCTTTTTTTTTGAAGAAACAATTATCTCTGATTTTTCAACTTAATCTGCTTTGGTAAAATGTTCTTTTGCTATAAATATCAAAATAGGCAATTAGTTGAAGATTTTTGGGTGGAACTATACAGCTTTGGCAAATTAGTATAACTACTTCAAAAGGAAAATAAATAAATTGAGCCTACACATAAGTAAATAAATATTCCTAATATATTTTAAACAAAATATCTGTGAACAAATAAATGACTTAATTGTTTAAAGAGATTTTGCTTTTGTTCATATTGATGTAATTTTGTACTTTCACACAAGTAATCCTTTTTTGTAGAAAAAGTTCTGAAAAAAATTGAAAAAAAAAAAAAAAAGGAATGCTTAGCATATGTTATGCTTTCAACTACCTTATGAATGTGATACTCAAATAAAGACAATATTTTAAGCACAGTAACTTTTATTTGCACATGATAACACATACATCACATAAAAAACACCTATTACCATTTATGTTACACATGAGGTCAAACAAGAGCTAACACTCAAATTATTTAGCTCTTAGGAACTCACAATCAAAAACATGAAAAATTAAGAATCAAGTACTAACAGTTCACACTACATATGCAGAGGTGGTGGTCTACTATTTTACACTCATAAATTCTCATAAAGCACGGTTTAATTTAATCGACTCTTTTCTTTTTTATATACAGCATCAATAATGATTAATAATAATTAAATTTTAATTGATAATACTTAAAATTATTAAATAAAATAGAAAAATTCATTTTTTTTAAGGGTTTAAGAAGATGTTCATTTCTCTTTGTACAATACATTAAGAAACTTCATTGTCCATAACTAATTAGAAATTAAAATTCTGCACACTTTCACAATCAGGGTTGCTAATCAATTTTGCAAGAAAAATTCCCTATGATTTCCCTGCATGAAAATGAAACATTATAAACGAGCGGACACTGATATTTGAAAAAGAACATAAATATCTTGATAATTTCACCACAGGTTTTTAAAAAAAATCTAAATAAGGGAAAATAAATAAAAATTCATAATAACTGAAATAATAGCATGGTGATTGAATATATTCAACTTTTTACTCAAAAAAAAAAAAACTTCTTTTTGACCATTCATTACATGGACCTAAAAGTGTGTAAGTGATCCAGAATAATGATTATTGACGACTAATTTCATACACTCAAAATTATCATGAAATTCAAGAATCTATTTTTATGATGAATATTTTAATATTTAACTTGAAAATAAAAACTTAAGCAAAATTGCCATTTTTTATTTTACTTTATTAATATTATCATTATAATTATTACTAGTAATTTATTTGTTTTTTGGTGGTTTATATATTAGGAAATTGATTTTCGCAACTTCAATTTAAGAAGAAAAAAATTCCCTGTATTTTCCAGGTTTTTGAGGAAATTTTTGAAATTCGCTGGATGATCAGTTCTTTTTATATATATATACATATATTTGAATTCCCTATGTTTTCCCTGTTTCTTCAGGTTTCCCTGTGGCGTGGCAACCTTGACAATAATCTGCAATGTACATCACAGTGTTTCCACCTATTCCCTAGGTTGTAATTTAAAAATAGTTTAGGATAATTCAGTCAAACTTTTACATTTTAAAAGATAACTCATAGAAACAATATAAAATTGCTTATTTATTTAGTGTGGACAATTTACGTGCATCTTTCTTAAATTTTTTCAGTGTATTTTTCTTTTTGATCTTTTTTCATTTTTTGAAGAGAATCATTTTGTTTTTTGCAAAAGTTGTTCAAAAATATATTAATGAAAACCCATACAAAAGGGAAGTTTTCGATTTTTCAATTTTATTTTTATATGATAGAGTAACATGTATGAACATCATAGGTGAAAAAATTTTTGCGATACGATAAGTAGTTTTTTTTAAATTAATTTTTAAAGTTCAAGCGCCTGTGACGTCAGATGGCATAGGAAGTGACGTCCGATAGGAGAGAAACGCTAGCGAACCGGTTCCCATGTCATGGGAGAAACCGAAGAACGTGCATTCGACTTCGAAGATGAAACGTAAAAGGCTTATCTCCTCGCATTAAACTCCTCGCGTTTCTGGAACATTAAACCTCTCATCCTCTAAGAATTATTCGAATATCACCATTGATGTTATTTGAGGAAGATTATTTAGATTGTGCTTTAACGAATCCGGCCTCCATAGTGTGTTCAAAAGGATTATTGAATTTCTAAAAAATAAAAACATCAGCGCGCTCAAAATGTCCCTAGCGAAAACAAGGGATCTTCGGCGGAAGGCTGCCCATTCGCGCACTGTGACGTAGGCTCGTGATGTTTCAGAAGAGCGCACTTTTGCGCGTGAATTTTTAAAAATTCATTAAAAACCAACCACGGTGTTTTAAAATTCGGCGATAGTGAATTTTTTAGTTTTGAGGGTCAAATAACAATATGTAATAGCCAAAATATGAACATTTAATAGGTTGCAACTTCCCTATTTGTTTTACAAGAAACAGAGAATCATGACTCTCACATTCATCGATACCAAGAGAAATATCATTTTCATCCAGTACATCAAGAGTTAAATATTTTACAACTTTTCTGTGATTTTGACAACTGATAAAATTTGATTCAAAATGTGTTGACAACAATTTGTTTACAACTGCATATGTGAATTGAGAAACACAAACAACTTCGGGATGTGGGTATTTCAACCCCCCTCTGTCTAATTTTGATATCCAATCATTGTTTACATCTGTGTCAAGGGGCTTATCAATGCATAAAGTTGATCGACATTGTTCACACTTTAGTTTCAATAGAACTTTATGAGCTGCATATCCACTAATGTATGTTAAAATTGGCAAACTCGATTGAGTACTTACCATTTCTTCCGGAGTGATTAGAAAACCATTAAAAAAAGGATATGAATCTGAGCTATCTTCATCTTCATCCCAATGTTTGTCCTGAAAAAAACTTAGTAACAATTCTCCACAACTTTTCGATTTTAACACAAGGGGTAAAATTGTTTGCATTCTCAATTTTGTTTCAGTGTCATAAATTTGACGTATACTGACATTGTAATTTGACCCTGCCAATGTACGGTAAGACCCAAATCTGTCTTCTAATGAGTCTGCTTGTATTTTCCCTGGTAAAAACTAATCGAAATTTAAAGTTTTAAAACAGTACTCGGCAAGAGCAAGCATAGCTTTTGTAGTATGGCTTATGGCTAGATGGGTTTGCTTTGTTAATCCACCAGTTGTACAATTCATTTCCTCCCATTTGTCTAACCAATTAATAAAGTTAGTTAAGAACTTATACTGAGCTGTGTCAGTATTTGGTGTGAGAGGCGTTTGGAACTCATCCCTTTTATGCTCACCCTTATACAAAGTTTTCACATTCATTATTGACCACCACTTGCAAAGAATCTGAATGTAGTCTGTAAAAATATGAACGGAATCAAATGAACGGAATCAAAAGAAAAATAGAAATATTTTCCTGGACTTCCAGGATAATCATACCTAACCCGCGACTCAAGGGGAGAGGCAAACATACTAACGGCCTTTTTATTAATAGCATTATTGTCAGTGGCTACTGATATGACATTAAACCCTATGGCAGCTAAACCAATCAAGATTTTTTTAATATATGAATGGAAATCGTCAGCATCTATGCTACGGACTGGCATATGTGCCACATCTTTGTACGGAGACAATAAACTTTGGATCATAAATGTGAAAGCACTGGATGCAGCATTTGAGTCATTGTGGGACATACCAAATATTTCACTCTTTAGAAGTCTCATCGACTTTTCATCGAAGAATTCTGCTTCATGAAGAATGTCTTCTTTGCGAAAATGTAATTCACATACCTAAGGAATAGAAAACTCATCAATAAAAAAACATATGCAAAAAAAAATATTGAATATTAAGAAAAGCGTTTAACTGAAAATGATAAAACTCAACGATATTGAACTGTATTTTTCTACTTAAAATCGGGCAGATAGGTGCAGAAAAAAGATTTTAAAAAATCTTTCTGCAATAATTATCTGTCATCTTATAGATATGCGACAGGCGTCTCAGCATTGCATTGTTTACCTGATATCGGATGTTGCATAATTTTTAAAATTGCAACATTGTTTAACAAAATTATTACTTAGCGAAAAATAATTATGTTTCACTTTCAAATATATTTTATTGATATGATCAACTATATTTGTTAGAACACCAGTGACATAGCCACGGGGGTCCAGACCTTTCTCCTAAAATGAGTAAGAAAATTCAAAAATAAAAGTGTCCACTCTTTTAATATTTTCCTATCGCATGCATAAGATATGGAAATCAAATCTGAGCGCATACATTCCCCAACTCTTAAATTTTGTTATAAAAAACAAGTTTCACAAAAAAAAAAAAAAAAAAAAAGAAGACGTAATTGGGTTGTGCTTTTCCTATGAAAAAATGCCAAATGTCTTCGAAGAAGAGCATCGATTTGGATTAAAGATGCATCAAGTTTAAAATAGAAAATTTTTGAACTATTTTATGAAGTGTAAATGCATTTCCATTTAACATAGTAAATTTATCTATATATTAAGTATAATTATCAATTTAAAATAAATAATAAACCATTTCAAAAAAAGCAAAAAAAATAAATAAATAAAATAATATAGTAAATGGGTAATTTGCTTTATGTTTGTCTGCAAGTAAAAACTGATGTTTATTATTATTAGTTGCATTCTGTTATTTACTTTATTACTTTTCATTCTTTCATATTTTATTTTCATATTGGTATGTAGGTTATATAGACCGCTGAGCAAACTCTTGTATTTAGATATCATAGCTACTTTATCATTATTAGCTGCATTCTGTTCATTACTTTATTATTTTTCATTCTTTCATATTTTATTTTCATATTGGTCCCCCGACACGACGACGCTTAGATATATTACTGCTATTATTTATAAGGCAATTTATCAGAAACCTCAAAAGCCGATAAATATATTATTTTAAACATTTTTTAGTCGGGTATTTTTAGTTCTTTATTTTAGTTTTATTTAAGGTTTTTTTTAGTCGGGGGTTTTTTAAATTTTTAATTTTAGTTTCATTTAAAGTTTTTTTCAGTAGGCGATTTTTAAAATTTTTAATTTAATTTTTATTTCATGCATTTTAAAGGCCAGAATTCAAACTTTCCCGGACGTGAAATTGTAACACGAGATTCTGTGCCACTGAATCTGCGTATTCTGACAATAGTTGCAATTCAAGTTATTGCTAACCGTAGTATGCAAGTTATTGCTCACCGTGATATGTAACTTATTGCTCACCGTATGCAACATAGTGTTGGAAAAAGGTTTTGTTCACCGTGCAATTCGTAATTATGTTGCACAAAGTTATTGTAAATACGCGATCGTAATATACAGTCGGACCTCCATATATCGAAGTAGCAAATTGCCGGGAAAAAATTCGATATATAGAAACGATCTTATTTTAACATAAAAAACTTCTAAATCATTAAAACGTGCATGAAACCCAATTTATAATTTAAACGAGCATTAAATGAAAGATAACAATAAAAATATTAATTTTGCAGAAATTACATTTTTGCGCCTTCATACATCTTCATTCTTCGGCAAATCAACTTGATCTGTAACATTAGGGGATTTTCGTTTTGACAATGGAATCGAGTGAAAAGCAAAAAATCAATCTACTTAACTTGAATGATTTTTACTGAAGCTAAAGAGACTAGGAATGATACTCAACAGACAAAAGGGATAGCTTGAAACTGATTTTACAGTGATACTGGTTACAACTAAGATTTGAAATAAACTTGAGGGAATGTAAGAACTCCAGAACGGAACAACGACCGAACTACACACTCCTAAACCCCAGATTCCTCAAGTTTTGTAGCAACCTTTAGTGAACATAATTTTCTCTGCTAAGCTTCATTTTTCATGATACGAACAGTCTAAAGCAGAGAAAAACCTACGAGTATCTCGAAAAAAATTTCGATATATAGAGATTTTTTCGATATATAGAAACAACTTTTCTATGTAATGAACATAGAAATTTGCTGGGATTTCGATACATAGAAAATTTCGATATGTGGAAGTTCGATATATGGAGGTCCGACTGTAGTTATTGCTCACCGTATGTAATATGGAATTGAAAAAATGTTTTTCCCCGTACATTTTGTAATTAGAGTTGAAATATTCTGTTGTAAAAAAGTTTTTGCTCACTGTGCACTTCAAAATTATGAAACACAAAGATAATATAAATATGTGATTGTAAAATAGTTATTGCTCACCGTAGAATGACTGTTATGGCTCACCGTATGTGATGCAGTACTATTTATAAATTATTGCTTACTGTGCATTTCATAACTTATAGACGCAGTGAAAGGTTTTTTTGTAAATTGCATAATGCATCATTCAAAAAATGATCTTTTTCACAGGAGGTGAAAAACATCTCGGCTCTTTTATGTAAATGCAACTTCTATCCAAAACCAATGTATGTATGACGTTTTTTATATCTCACCATGCATTTATCAATTTTTTAGAAGTATTTAACAGTTTATTTGTAAATTGCACAATGCAGCATTGATGTCTCAAGTTTCTGTAAAAATGTAAAATTTTCTTTAAAAACGAAGTTCTATTTTCACAAAGAGTATGAAGCTTCTCAATGGCGGGAAGCACCATGGTCTTACATGTAAATACTAACATTATCCCTAAGTAATCCTTCTATATTGTTTATTATTGTTCACCATGCATTTCATAATTTATACAAGTAACTCATGATGTATTTGTTAATGATACAATGCATGATTAATAATCAAAAATTATTGTAAAAATGTGAAGTTTACTTTAAAACTGTTAGAGAAAAGCATTTCTCTCTCTCTCAGCTCTTACATGTAAATGCAATTCCTATCCATAATAATTGAGTATATAATGTTTTTAATTGTTAACTATGTATTGATTAATTTATAGGAGTAACTTAATAGTTTGCTTGTCAATTTAACATTACGGTATTAATTTTTCATATTGTAAGCAAATGTAGTCTCGTTATGGAGAACTTATTATCAAGTGGAATGAATAAATATCCTACTGCTGTTATAGTTGTAGTTATTTTTGCCCCTAATTCCTTCGTTTTGTATTTAAACTGAACTTTTAAATATTTTTTAAGAGGGTTATTTGATATTTAAATTGTTTAGTTTAATATTTTTTTAGAGTTTGTTTTCCATTTTGATACATTTTGTATTCTTGTTACACAGAATGTTTTGAATAAAAATTAAGAATTAAATTTTAAATTTCATGACTAATTTCAGCAAAATTTGACAAGCAGATACGCGTTTTATTTATTTACGCGAGGGAGCAAAGCTTAGGATTGCGGGGGGGGGGGCATTCCCTCGACCCGATTGAACATTACTAAAATCTAGCAAGCCTGTGCATGGCCGAGTGAATCATACTAAAGATTTGGAAATCTTATCAATAGTTATGTAACGATAAATGATTAATATGTTCACTGAAATATGTTGAATTCAAATCCGTATTTCTTGTTACATTTCGGCAAAAAGGTTTTTATATTAGTGGTATTTCGAAAGAAAAAATATTTTTGCAGTGAAACACACAAGTGTTCCAAAAATGTATTCATGCAACGATTTATGCTTGATGAGAACCTAATTTCTTCCATAGCTGTTTGTGCAAGATGTTGCTTTCGCTTTTTTTTTTTTTTCAAATTTGAAGAGTAAAATATAAATAATAAAATTTACGAAACTCGTTATGAACTTTCCTTTCACAGTTTGAAAACATATCCACATAAAATATAACGTTTAAAAAATGTTCCGAGAACAGTCGGATGTTGAATGTTCTATCGAGCAATTTAGGCAAGTAATTTTTGGGTAATTTAGATACAACCCTTCAATTATTATCCTTACTACGATAATAAAGGTTACGAAGCTCGTTATGAACTTTCTTTCACAGTTTGAAAACATATATATCCACATAAAATATAATGTTTAAAAATATGTTCCGAGCACAGTCGGATGTTGAATGTGCTATCGAGCAATTTAGGCAAGTAATTTTGGGGTAATTTAGATACAACCCTTCATTTATTATCCTTACTATGATAATAAAAGTAAAACTTACTTTCAAAGTTCGATGAAAACTCTTCCAATTTCCAATCTTCTAGTTTTTTCTTGACGAACAGACCGCCATCTCGATCGCTCCGCAAGACAGCACGAAAAAACGCGCCGAAAGCGTATGAACATTGTCGACACTTGTTCACGCTCTTGAGCGACGAGTAGCATGCGCAATAAGAAAAGAGTTCGAAGCTCGCGAGTTTTATTCTTGGAAGTCACGCTTATTATATTTCCTATTTATACATGAATATTTATTAAACCATGTTCTTGAAGCGTTAGCTGCAGTATTAAATGATTGTATGCATCTTTATTCATGAATTAGTGTTTGATAATGTGTTGTATTCTTATATGATGACTTGGATATGTTCGTATATGATGACTCGTATTTCTCGTATGTTTGTATTTGATGCCACATTTACTCATTTTTGAATCAATTGTATTCAAAAAAAAAATGAATACATTCAGAGTTTCATTTTTGAAGACATTTTTTTTAACAGTGTTATTTTTATCGATAAATTGTATTTTTTAACTCTACGAAAGAGAAATTAAGTATACATAGTATACATATTTAGGCTATGGATTTAAATTCTTTCAGTCAATGTAGAATGCTTAGATTTTCAGGTAGAGGAGTGTTCAGTCACTGGGTACGAAAAATTGCGAAAACCCAGTGAATGAACAATGACAAAATTTCTTTTGATTTAAAAGGAAATTTGAAGTTTCTTTGAGATATTTTCATTTTCGTACTTTTTTTGTAATGCAGATAGTTATATATGCTTATTTATTCATGTATTTCATTATATATTTTATTTCTTTATTTTTGTAAACAATGCACTTTTTACTGAGTTTTATCTTTTACATATCTATATCTCTCTGTATATTAACCTACCTACCTACCTACCTACCTACATCTACCTTTCTATACCTTTCTATCTACCTGTCTATTTCTCAAGAGAGATAGAGAAATAAATATATATACAAAGAGAGAGAATAGATAGGTAGATATGTATGTTTGTATATAGCTAGATAGATAAATAGATAGAGGAAGTTTTAGAGATAGATATATAAAAAAATAAGAGGTAAATGGATATATGGGTAGATAAATATGGAGACAGAATAGGTAGGTAGGTAGGTAGGTAGATAGATCGATAGATTTATTGATAGAAAAATAAATAGGTAGTGGTTAACACATAGATAGGTAGATAGAGAGACTAATATAGAGAGATAGCTAGGTAGAGAGACTGATATAGAGGTAGATAGTAGGTAGATATATAGACAGGTAGATAGACCGATAGATATAGATTGGTGGATAGATATAGATAGGTAAATATACTGATAAGGAGATAGATAAATAGACAGGTATAAAAGCAGGTAGATAGATAAACAGATTGATTTGGATAATAGATTGGTAGATATTTAGATGTATAGATAGATAAGTACATAGATAAGTTCATATATACATAGATAGCTAGATACAGATAAGTAGATAGATATGTAGATAGAAAAATAGATAGAAAGGTATATTGATAGATGGATAGAGATATAAAAAGATAGTAATAGATAGATATAGATAGGTAGATAAATAAGTAGATAGATAAGTAGGTAGATATATCAATACATAAGTATATAGAAAAAATATATAGATAGATAAGTAGATAGATAGGTACATATATAGATAGCTAGATACAGATAAGTACATTGATAAATAGATATAGATAGTTATTTAGATAGATATAGATATATAAATAGATAGATCTCAAAGAAACTTAGTTTCTTTTTTAATCAAAATTTATCATGTTCATTCACTGGACCAATTTGTGTTCATTTACTGGTTCGAAGTGTTCATTCACTGGGTCGTTGTGCCATTTTTGCTTTAAACACCTCAAAAAAAAGGAAGCGGTACCATTTGAGTTCCCGCGATTTTTTAGAGATATTTACATAGATCAATTAAAATGTTTTAGCTTTCACGATCTGTATAGTATAGAATTTAAAATTACTAGGATTTTTAAAAAATGATATGAATACCCTAGTAAGAGTAACACATGTAATCTATTACAGTCAAGAAAAAATTACCTCTGTTCATCAAAGGATGTGGTAATGCAAGTAGTTTTCAAAAATTGATGGTCAAATTGTAATATTCTGTTGTAGGTCAAAAATCATTATCATGAAACAATACAATTCTTGTTCTAATGTTTAAAGTATAAATTATGACCTTTTAATATTCAGTGAAGTATTTATTTAGTTAGTATTAAGCTTATTTGTATTGTAAATATTTTGCTCAATTAGTCAAGCGCATGCAGGGCAAAGTGAAATATTTTTCGTATGCTCACTCCATCCTTTATGAAACCATTTACTAATTCATTTATCAAAATTTTTTATTTACATTCTTTCATTTAATAATTCACTTATTTGTCCATACATTAACTTTTTGTTATTCATTGCTACTTCGTTCACTCAATTTTTTCCTTCATATATTAATTAATATATTTTTTAGTTTGTTACATTATTTTTCACTTATTCATTTATAGTTTAGTTCACTAATTCATTTGAGGAAAAATATTTTTTACAATCGAACAGAAAATACTTCCATATTAAAATATTTCATTTTTCACTTCGCCCCAACAAAAGGAGATTTTTTTTAAATTATTTATTTATTTTTTTGAAGTCAAGAATTTACTGCCAAAATTTTAAAAATATTGTTTCAATGTAAGTTTTATTGTAAAATATATTGTTCTTTCATAATGATTGTAGTTTTCAAAACGAATTTCCAATTTGTTCATTTTGAAAAGCTAAATCATCTAACTGTTTCACTTTGCCCCACATTACCCCACATTGTCGTTTTGAAGATTCAAAGTTATTTTAGTTTCTGTTCTTACTTGAACAAGCACTGAACTCCACGTCGATAGCTTGATTACATTTACTTAGTGAATAAAATAATTGACAAAAAAAGGACTATATGATATTAAGAGAAAATCCTTTAAAAAAGAATGGGCGCATTTCGTGTTGAGGTTTAATGAGTTTTGAGCGTAATTTATAATTTTTTAGCAAATAGAAAAAAAATGAAGAAAAAAGCTTTTACCTAGCATTTGAAAAATTTTAAGCTTTTTATCGCCATCATAGAGCGATGGACATACGTAAAACAACCGGTGGGCGCAATGATGCCCGCGGGTATAGGGTTGAAGGCCCCTGATCCAGATTGTGAATTTCAAAACTTTTGAAGTAAGTCATTCTTAAATACTCAGAAGTGCAATAGTTTGCCCATCGATTAAATAAAAAAATATTATAACATTGATTGTATGTGAGTACTCTTTTTCTCACAAAAAACATTATTATTAAAAAAGAAAGTAGCAGTTAAATACCTTGCAAAGAAAACCTAGGCTCAATGAGACAAGAGTAATGATTATTGAAAAATGAGCAATAAATCAGTTTTGTGTGACAATATGAATGAAGTGAAAAACCAACTTAAATAAAGCACCAATTGTTTTGAGAATTTCTGCTTTATTTACGTTGGTTCTTCACTTCATAGTGATCGTAATATAGTGAAGCTCTGGTTCGTCAAGCTGTGACCTTGACAATGTTTACCTGTTTAAGGGGAGTTTAGTGAAAAATAGACGTGTTATTGGCTAGGATTTTAGTTGGAATATTTTTGAAAAACTACTAAGAAAGTTTCTCAACTCAGCTCCAATTACCCTTCCCTATTTTCTAAAACAGAGGTAAATTTTGCCATAGTCGGAGCTCAATTTCTCAGAGCCTCACAATACTTACCCAAGATGGCTACTTACTTCAACTCTTACAAATAACCCAATGACGATAGCGATCCAAGACCGACTAAAAAAGCACATGCACATACATACAAAAGAAATGAAGAAATATTTTTTTCAAGTAAACTTTCAACAGCAATCATCGATGAAAACAACGTGCTGGTCAAATGTTTGAACATCGAAACTGTCGGGCAATCGAGCATTGCGTCTGGAGAAATGGCAACAGATGTACACACGGAATCGACGACCCCTTCGAGTATGAGAACTGGAGTACTCTCTGTACCAGAGAGCCGATGCCTGTCAGGATCGGAGCAGGATGTAGAGAACAGTACCGAGGAACAGAGATAGAGCAGCCACAGCGAAACCAGAGGCCTTAGTACCTGCTCAGTGCATTAAAATCTCTGCATTGGAAAATGTTCACAGACCCAGCAAAGCATTTTACATGAAAAACTTTTTACCAACTGAGACTTTTAATGCAATGCTCAGAGACAAAGGTCCTCTTACGGTAAACATTAGGGTGGTTCGAAAAAAAAAAACGATTCTTTTTTATTTCGGAATCGCGTTACCTTTCAAAAGTTGTAGTTTTGTATCCTCGATTGGAGAAAAATAAAATAAAACTTCTAAGTGGACATCTTCAGTTCGCGCATGAGGCTGAAAGTTTGAAAAAATATGCCAGAAATTAAATTTTTCAAAAAATAAAATTTTATTAATATTTTTATAAGGCATTAGCGTTTAATCTTCAGTATATAGCGTAGTTCGAACCTAAAAAAATATTTTATGGCTTTTACATAGTAAGGTCTTTCGTTTGCGTATACGCCTTAAATTTGGCTAAAATTTCCTGAAATTTGAACCCCATTTTAAGGCGTATGCGCGAACTAAAGATTTTATGTAAAAGCTATAAAATACTTTTTAGGTTCAAACTGCGCTACATACTGACAATTTATGGCTGTTGCATTTTAAAAAAATACAAAACAAACCAATTTTATGATTTTCTGAAACTTTTAACATTTTCTCAAACGTTCAGTCTTATGCGCGAACCGAAGATGTCAACTTTGATTTTTTTTAAATAATTTTTCCCCAATTCAGGATACCAAACGACAACATTTTAGAAGTAACGCGATTCCGAAATTTACAAAAAAAAAAAAAATTTTTCGAACCACCGTAGTAAACATATGAGGCAGGGAGAAGTAAAGGGGGGGGGGGCAAAATTGTAAATTTGCGTGAGAACCAGTGCGAATGGTAGGTGAATATCTCCTCTGTCTTGGGGCAAGAAATAGGAATAGTAGCCTGGTTGGTGCTGCTGTACTGCATGATTCAGAAAAAAAATTCAATAAAAGCCTACCTAGGACGTCATTTTTAAATGCGTTTTACTCAAAATTTGAAAATGTCCACTTACATCCGTTTTGCTTGTCACTGCCTCATATGGGGTTGTCCACAAAGGATGTCACGCTATGAGGGGGGAGGGAGATTCGTGAAATCAGGGACTGATTAATGAATAGGCCAACTAGGACGTGACCAAGGGGCCCTCACTTTTTAGGAACCCCAAATGGCTTTTTTTCAACCAATAGCTAAAACTGTTTTTGCCATTGGATAAAATTGTGAGAGTTTACTACACAGGGGCCCCGAAGAAGCATATGGGCTAGGACCCCCTGATATCTTAATCGGGCCCTGCGTGAAACTGACTGTGTGACAAGGGGGTGGGGGTAACAAGTGTGACATCATGCACATTTTTTAGGAGGATATGTTCATGAAATGTAGTGTGACATGTGACAAGAGGGTAAGGGGGACAAGGTGAAGCGTGGCACTTTGGGGGAGATGGTCAAAAATGGGAAAAAAATCGTGACACAATTATGGACAGACCCTTTAAGATGCAATTTCCCTTAACGTCTGTACTGGACATCTTCAGCCTAAAGCCCTTGGCCGTAGCTTTAGTAGCGACACGTCCGCCATCTTGGGCTAAATGCCACTTTCTTCCTATGTTTTCTACAATATAGAAACGTGTTTTGCTTCTTGATTGTGGATTAATAGAGTCAATAAGAAACCACAATCAAGAAACAAATCTGCTACTTCACCATTCCCCCACGCCGGTTTACATGTCGCTACTTTATTCTACAATTCAGGGCTTTATTGCAGTTCTAAGCGCAAAAATCGTATCTGCAGCTGATTTTAAAATGAGAAATTGCCGTTTAAAGTTCTCCACCTATTTTGTTTCTTTAAATCCAGATATAACATTTTCAGATAAAAAAATCCCACTGACAATTGACCACAAATCATTGAATTTAGGTGAAATACGCGACAAAGAACTACCTCAATTTCGAAATAAAGTTCTGATGCGACTTTTGTGCTTATATAACACGGCAGTTTACTTTAGCCTACCTTGGCAGCAGATAAATAATATTTACCTGTAAATTGGTTGGACAACGTAAGTATGTACTTATTCTCAATTTCGTGATAGTTCCATTCTGTGTATATTACGCCTTCATCTTGGGGCGTAATTTAACTTTTTTTGCGAGTATTTCATCTGGAAAATGTCGACATAAGAGTGTTGAATTAGAAACAAAATTTAGTTCCCGCCTAGGAAGTCATTGGAATTGCTACCATATCCCACGAGAGTACGAGTACTAAAGTATATTAAGTAAATGATCGTAAATGGCAAGCATGATTACTGGTGGAATCAGTGCGAGGTTACTTAAGTAATTTAAGTTGAGAACCATTAATTTTAATTGATACAAAGGACCAGAATTGACAGGTGTGAAGTGACAGGCTCATATTTGAGTGACGCCCGTCTTAGTCCTTTCGTGTATAAAATGACCGGCGAGGTCCACGGTGTATTGCTGCGAATCAGCCAGAAATTTCCCTTTTAAGAAAACGTCATATATGACCGTTTGGAGGGGTAAAACCTCAAAAGCGCAAGGTCATTGGTAACCATATTTCAAAAACCTGTGGCATGCTCTCAGAAGGCACATAACTCAGCTTTGCCCCCTCATAGCCATCAGCCCCCCCCCCCCAAGTGATTTTACTCTACTTGATAGATTAAATATAATTTAAAATGTTAGGAAAAAAATCAGAATTGAAGTATCAATATGTTTCACAAACTCTTAAATCCAATTTGTTATCAGCCCTGCAGTAGAATACATTTAATTTTAAATATTCGGGGAAAAATTCTGCATAGTGATTTTTTTTTTCGAAGACTTGCAATTCCACTCTCGGTGTCACACCCAGACGGGTGATACCCGGTGCGGACCGCCCCCTCCACCGCTTCGGTAGCGATGTCGGACATAAATATTAAAACATTTCAAGAAAACAATTGAGTGACGGTTATTAAACGTTTCTTTACTTGAATATCTTAATACAATTATATTATGCACTGCAATTACTTTCACAATTGTAGCATTGTATTTTCGATAATATGTTTGCCTTCTAATGAAACTGAAAATAACAATTCTCTTCAGAACGGGTTGGAAGGAAGCATTATGTTTCTAAGTGCCACTAATAACTTCAAAGCGTGTCCAACATTACAATATCATAAGGACAACAGTGTTTTAAACACCCCATTAGAATAAGGACAATATTCCCTAAAAATACCCAGTATAATGAGAACAACAGATCTAAAACAAGCCTCATCGAAATCAGGTACGAAAGAATTTACAAATTAGTAAATAGGAAGAAATTAAACTAAAACTTAAAACCTTGAAAAAACTCTCCCCCGTCCCCTCTCAAAACACACATGTCCCTCAACTGTGATGATTAACTAAAAACCTCTAAGTCTTGCTTATTGATGAACTAAGAGCCATAGTTTCTGTACGGGGGCCCTTTTTAAACAGACCAAAGACTGAAATGTAGTAAATTGCTCAAGTTTCCGAAAATGGCAATGTAATAATTTTTTTCACCTGGAAATTGCGATGCGCCTGTGGTTTGTAGATGTTCATTCTATCACAGGGAAACACTGCTATAGAACTTTTACTAGGTCTAATAGAGTAAACAAAGCTCCGTGGATTACGCTAAATTTAGTGACACACGAGTTGCATGAAATACATCGCATATGTATCAACAGTGAGGTCAGAAATATTGTGACCAACTCTCCAGACTCTTGGACAACTCAGAATTTTTCTCTACAGAAGGAAGGAAAACATAATGCTTTTATTTCAAAACTGAATGGCTTTAAAAGTAAGAGTGTTTAATGCATAAAAACAAACCGCTTTAATCATTAGCTATTCCTATGCTGATTAAATAGTATATCTCAAACGAGCTTATGTGTGCATCACATGACTTCCTTTTACGCCAATTTAATGATAATAATGCCTTGGCGTAAGCAAAGAAACACTTTAAATATTTTTGCCACAGCAAAAAAAACGAAAAGGAAGCAAAAAAAAACGTTTTATTTTTTTCAATTTTTTCCAGTATTGCACATTGTAATGTGATTCAATGGTGAACTCTAAACATCGCCAATAGTGGCCAAAATAAAATCAAATTAAATAAAAAACCCACCAAATTTTTCGCCAAGTTCCCAAAACTTGGCGACATATCGCCAAGCTTTTGGTCGAAGAGTGTTTGCCAAATTATAACACCACTTGAGTTTGCATTGATATTAACAATGATTTCCGCGCAAAAATGTGTAAAAGACCCACATAGGATCATCCGAATGCAACCAAAAGGGGAGGTGCACAACTAGATCCCAATAAGAGTCCACGCACCGAATTTAAAACATTCTAGGTCATACCGTTTTTAAGTTATGCGAGATACATATGCACATACACACATGCATACGTACACACAGACGTCACGAGAAAACTCAATTAATTCGGGGATCGTCAAAATGGATATTTCGGGTGTCGATACGTTTTTAGGCATATAACCACGTGTGGTCTGGTTGAAAAAAACTCAACATTCATTCGGGGGCGAGCAAAATGGAAATCAAGGCTTATTTTTGGGTAAAAACTTTTTCGCGAATACAATACTTCCTTTACTTCGCAGAAGGAAGTAAAAATGAGTTAAATTATCTTTACATTCAGATCTCGCTCAGTAATTAATCAGAAAATTGGTTAGGAAACATTTCCAATTAGGTATCAACATTGATCAGCTACTTATAGCGAGCCATTAAAATTCTATCCTGGAAGAGAGTTAGATATATTAGATTCATATAACAGTCCTTTCATGTATATATATACTAACATATTAGAAATGACAGTATGGATTAACCCCACGGGATCCAGGAGAGAGCATTCAAACTCCTCAAATATCCCTTCGCGAAGCCTATGGTGCGCTTTTTTTCGGGTTTATAAAATAGAGATCCCCCCCCCCCAACTCCTTTTTGCGAGGTGAAAAAAGTTGAGCATCGTGTATGCTGCTTGCCTCCCATCACTCAAAACGCTTCAGTTCTGAAAAGGAAGCTCCTTGTGTACACCAAAAGATAAGTTTGCAAATTTTATAAAAGCATTGTTATTGCTGTCTCTAACAAGGGCCCCGCTCTCAGCTCGCTTTGCTCGTCAACTCCCGTTCACCCACCGATTTATTTCGAGGTATTAACTCGCCATACCACTGAAAACTCGTAAGTTAGCAAAAGAATGTTAATTGACATTTTAACTAATACATTTGCTAATTAAAGTCGTAAAAAGATGAAACCGGGAAAAATAAATTCTTCGAAAAGTTTCAAGCTAAACGGTTTCTCGTTCGGCTCTCAACTTTCAGTGGCTTTTCTGTTAACTGTCGGTAAATGGCAGTATCGGCAGAAATGAGTTCTTGACTGAAACACGTTTTGGAATCAATACTAACAAAATGGCAATGTTTTGACTAGGCATTTTTTTTCCGCACTTTTTTTCTCAGTGAAAACCAAATGAGCAAGCTTGAACAGCACAACAAAGCTAAAAGCACAATAGATGACAAAAATGCAAAAAATAAATAAAAAAAGATGACACCTGTGACCCTCTTCCTCCAATCAACTCTAATTTGAATTTTGAAACTTTGAATTCAAATTATGTTTTTCGCAATCACGAGTTGCGACAAGACCCTACTCATTAGAGTTATTGTTTCTAGAAACGGTTCCCCCCCCCCAAGCATGTCCCTCCTCCTGGATGGTTACGTGTGTATAATTGTGTGTGTGTGCAGGCTTACGTGTGTGCACGTAGGCCCTGTGTATGTGTGTAAAGGCGCGCGCGCGTAGGCGAGGGTGTATGAGCATGCGTGTGTAAGACATGGACGCTACTACCCAGCAGATGTGGATTCCGGGGGTCCAAGTTGAAAAAGGAACCATAACGTCAAAGACTGTCAAATGAGAACAATAAGCAATCTTGATTGCTCAATAAATAAATAAATAAAATGAAAAATTTACAGTTCAATTTTTTTTTTAACTTCTACCTGCCCACGGCAGAAAGATTCCCTCAGCGAGAGCGAAGATGTTTTTAGCGCAATCCTTTTCCTTAAAACAGCGTTTCTTAAATTGTGTTCCGCGAAACACCAGGATTCCGTGGAGGTCACTAAAAGGTTCCACGAAACTTGAATTTTTTAACAAAATAGTCAAATTAGTCACCAAAAAATTAGCTTTGAGCCAAATGTCTAACGAGTGTTTTCTGCTGAGAAAACATCGATAGCTCTATAAAACGACCTTTACTGAAATGGCGAATGATCCTTCCTTGCACCAGAAAGGTAAAATACCATCCAGTGAAATTCTAGTGCAATTTTAAAGATGAATGTAGTCGATTGTCACGAAATTTCTTGTTCGCATTTTTATTACTTGCATCTAAATTTATGTTTTCAACTTATCTGTCAGCAAAAACTAAATATTGCCACAGAAGTAGTGCTGAACCTGATCTGAGAATGCAACTTGTTTCCTTTAAATAAAAACTTTTGAAATTTTCTGTGAAACGAGTTGTAGATAGTATTTAGATTAATATTAGACTTAATTTTTAAATTAGTGTTTTAAGCCGCGATAAATATTTTTTAAACAAAAAAAAAAATCGCTTTTATTGAAAAAAAAAAAAACATTTCTAAAATGTTGAATGCAAACTATACTATTAAGGATAGCTCGGAGAGGTCCTACGAAGAGAGTGAACATTCAAAAGGGTTCCACTTATCAAACAAATGAAGAAACGCTGCATTAAAATATGAGTACTACGCCTGTGAAAGAAATTTTGAACGGTTTGTGCGGAAAGTAGATTGACCCTGCTCTTAAAAATAATTTCAATGCACCTCACTTCCTAATTTGTTCACTATTTTAGTTAGATATTTAAGAATTAATGTTCTGCAATTTTCCGATCGATAAGCCATCTGCAAAAGTCCTGCTGTAAATACAACTAAAACAACATTTGCTCTCCATCTTCAAAAAACTTTGAAATTACTGGGTTGATTCAACTCAAATACCGTCCATTACTGCGTGGTCTTTCACAGTAAAATTCTAATTACTGTTCATAGATGTCACGGTTTGAATGGGGAGGGGAGTTCTTTAAATGTGACAGTTTGTCCAAAGGAGGAGGGGGATTCGGCATACTGGTATTGCGATCACTAATTAATACGCTTTATCGTATATAGTTCAGCAACAGTATAGAATCCACCTAAACTGTTACAGTCACAAAAATCAATTATTTAAACACACGGCACAAACAATTGCGAACGAACAATGTTTCGCGAAGAAAACTAGTTTTGACAATGTCCACTCTTATCAGCCTTGATTTAGCTTGTTTTGAATCAGTTTTGCCGTCGACTCGTTTGAAGGTGAATGCCAACAATCATGAGGTGGACACGTCAGGAGTTTTAAATAAAGTAAATTACCTTGCATTCCTAAGAACTGGTTGGAGATAGAAATTCGGTTGTTTCTGAAATTTTAAAAGTATTTTTTTTATGATAGAGCATACTTAAAAACATAGGATTTAAACATTTTAAGAATAACTTGACTAAGTTTAGTGTTTTTTCAACTATCATTTCAATCTTTGCGCAGATTCAATTTAATTTTTTACGCTTCTGCACATGACATCACAAGTGATGCCATTAGCGCAGAGCGCAATATTTAACTAGCGTTTTAACTATCGGAAACGCAGTAGACAGCAAGCGTAAACATTCATGGTGCCAGTGTAGTAGCGTGCCAGAGTACATCCCTCGTGACGTCATAAAGCCCAAGTCTCATTTCCAGAATAGGACATTTAAGAAATTAATTAAAAGTTAAACGTTAGGGATAATGGAAGTTTTATTTTGATTCATACTTTTTTTTTGCTCATTCTATCAGTTTGAGTGACTAAGAGTAGTACTTTTGACTGAAGGGAACAAACCCCATTATGCGAAAGTAGGTAGATGGTTTAAAATTTTACCTTGCTTGAAAACAGCACGAAATACAGGGCGCAGCAAGATAACTTCTAATTTCAAAAGTCAGAAAATCCATTTCATGACCCAAAATGTTTATTATTTTTTTAAATAAAGTAGGAACAAACCTAAACTTCAATTTCAGACGGCTTCGAACGCGTATTACATCGGGTTGATGGGGACAAGACGATGGACATTGCCGGATGCCCATACACTTAAGAAGTGTACGGGCAAACCAAAGATTTTTTTTAACGACATAAGCTATAAGCATTGGTTTATGAATGCATAGTAAAATTTTAGACATTTAGAATTTTGTAGAATAAATGTTATTCAGCTTTTGTTATTTGTGCTTCGTCCCATTTCTTCGAAGTATATCTACACGTACGGAAAATATTTAGAGCAGAAAATAACCGCCCCCCCCCCATTAGTATAACTGAAACTGTCTTTTTCAATTAAAGGACTTAATCTTGTCATCTGTTGCTGACCTTTGCAGTGCGCTTTTTATCATAAGAGCTTCTGCTCGTATTTTGATAAGTTAGTTCCAGTCCTAAATAAACAAACTTTTCCTACACTAAGTTTCTCTATTACTCAGATATCCATAGAAGAAATGTGCTATTCGAATAAATAGCACGTAATCAGACTATAAATAACATTTTTGCGCTTTATATTTTTTCATTAAGTTGAAAAAATCTAAAGTATTACTATTCCCAAAAAAAGCTAGTCCATCAATGGGTCAAGAGTGAAAAAAAAATATTTAAAAGGATAATTTTGTAGTGGTATTCGTTTTAACGGGATTTCACTGTATTTTTTAATTTGGCATTTGTGAAATTACTTCTCACAGAAAATAATGACATCCGAGGATGGAGAAACCTTCTTTGCAGGTTGGTCTACCCTTTCCCATTTTACTTATTTTTTTTTTTTTTTTTTTTTTTTTTGAGGCTGCATTTGGAGCGGATTATTTTTATACGCACACGAAATGAGCTTCAACCTCATAAATGTCACAAAACGAAGGAAAACGATCCCGTCATCTAGATACTCGGAAAAACATTAGTATTAGATAAAAATTCAAATAATTTTGTTTTTAGAAATGCGAAAAAGAAAATGAATTAAAAACACGACTGAAAGTCCTTTAAAATACCAATTAGATAAATGCCTTGATTTAAAATGTAAAAAATGGCTGTGAAAAGAACAAAATGTTTTCTGGTCAAAAACATTTCAAAAATGAACTTTAAGAAAATTTAAATTAATGAAAGTTCAAAAATTAAAATTCTTTTCTCTGTCATTTTTAATACGATACAAATTAGTTGCGACTGTTGTAAATGCTTAAAAAATTATTCATCAGATTATCACTTGCAAAAATTTCTTTCAGCATTTGTATGAAAAGAGAGTCTATATATTTAAATTTATAAAAAATAATTTAAGACATAATGAATAATTTATTTGTATTCCATTATTTATAAAATAAACTTGGAATTACGAGACAATATATCCCATACTGATCCATAAACTGTTAACACTCAAGAGTTTCATAATGTTTCTTATTTATAGGTACATCCAATTTATAGTCTTAGTATAAGTCTATAGTCTATAGGAAGTAATATAAGTAGCAATCAAAAGAGCAGAGTAAAATGTGTTTTGGACGCATAAGTTATTTACCCCCTTGTCTCCGTTATCGAGATATGAGGTTTTAAAAAACTGCCGAAATCTTAAGAAAAGACGCCGAGTTTAGCAAGTTTCCGTAAGAAATGGAAGACATCTTTCACACGCTTTGCAGATTGATGGCTTGCATATTGCAAAAGACTTCAATCTGCAGACGATGAAGTCGTGTGAGACTTCCACTGTTCAACACTCTAAACTTGGCGCTTTTCTTAAATTATATCAGCCATGGAGACCTTATATCTCGCGAGTGGGGACATGAGGGTCAAATAAGTTGTCACAATCTCTTAACATGCTCTTTCGAATGCTACCTATTGATTTTTTTTTCGTTATGACAGCATTTGCGTGATTCCCTGGTTGTCGTAAGTGGCTAACAATATTCGCCTTAAATGCAGAATTCAATCCTAAATGCGGGAAAAGTATTTTTTCCTAAAAAAAGTATTTAATAAATGTTTTTTTTTCACAACTAAATATCTATTATATTACTATTCAGTTGAGCAATCAATTTTGCACAGATACAAAGAATTTAGGTAAAAACTAGAAAACTGGTGGCTCATTTTTTTGGCTTGGAAATAATTTGACCGATAACAGCAACACAAAATCATTCAAAACTGTGCACAGAAAAATATTGCATTCCTTTTTGGTCCTTAAAGAAACTACAAAATTGTAAACATCTTTGCGAATTAACATTAACTGAACAAGAGCATAACAAAGTAACAAGTTATCACAGTTCACACTGAAGGGCATATTGTATACTGGCAAGGTAAGTGACACAACTATAAAAAAATAGCATAGGAGAAAATCATGGTTTTACGCAACAGTATAGTTTTAAGCGGTTTAGTCTCAAATACTACAATACTCGCAAAAAATTATATTGTGTTTCAAATTTGTGTTTTTTTCCTAAATTCATAATGCCCCCTCCCCTTACTTAAAGTTTGAAAAACTTCTTTCTAAATTATAAAAATTTAATGATGTTTTGCTATAGATTACATCGTTTGTACGCCACCACGCACCAGTTATGTAAGCTAACTTAGTGCTAATTTTGCGGCGGAAAAGAGCATTAAATTCAGATTTTAAATCCATATCAAGCACGTATTGCCCAAATTTTGAGTTGTGTCACGTTCCTTGCCAACGTGTGAATTTTTGTTGTCTACACAGAATACATTTATTATTTTTTAAATAGCTTTTATATAAAAAATATAATTAGAGTCATGTTTTTACATCATAATTAAACTGGGACAAGGGGAAAGTTATAGTAAAAAACAATTATACATAATTAAGTTCACACAAACTTAAAATATTTGCTTTGTGAATTCGTGAAAATGTTATTTATCAACAGCATTGCTGCGTTGAAAGAAAGCACTGAAATTAATATATTTTTCATTTATAGAATAGACCTTCCAATTCCTGCTTTATTTAATTACTTGCTTTATAAAATGTCCATCATCATTGTTCCTGCATTTTCAATCCGACGAGATTTTTTATTTTAAACCGGAAAATTACTTCCTTTCATTGAGAAGTTCTTTTTTTGATTAAAGGATTAGTATTATTTTTCATTTAATATTTTTTTTTTTTTTTTTTTTTTTTTTTTGGCATTTTTCGAAGACAAGTTGTATTTTCACTTTGCGGATGAAATACTGATTGAATCAGTTATTTATCAGTATTCTCTGAATCTTTTGAGTTTTTTCTCTTGTCCGGGCAAGATTAGCCCCTTTCTCCCATCTGAGCAGAATCAGTTCCCCTTTCAGCTCCTTCCTCCCACCCAAGCAGGATTAACTCTCTTTTTTTCAACTCTCACATTCAAAGTTCTTATTCCTCATTGGGTGCGTTTTTTTTTTTTTACCTTCCCCTTTATCAGGTGTTCTTCTCAGTGTTAAAGAGAAAATTTCTTATTCCAAACAGTTTCTTTTCTCCCTTTTTTTTTTTCATTCGGGGGATTTGTTTCTCCAACAGTTGATATAGTTTTTTTTTTCCTCTCAGGAGTGCGTTTGTTTAAATTCATAGACATTGATCTGTATTAGTAAGGTTTTGGCTCTGCTAATCACTGAAAGGTAGTCTATCTTTCCATCGAAGTTGGATCTTTTTTTTTTAAGCAGTTGTATTTTCTTTGAAAGGTGTTTTTCAATTGAAAATTGTTTCCAATAATAAAAGGGGATTTTTTCACCGAAGAGAGTTTTAGTAGACAGGAGCGGTTTTTTTTCTTTTTGGGTGGGATGGAGGATTTTTTTTTTCTTTTCAAAATTTCAAATAGCTTTATATCATGGAAACTTTTGTTTTATTCGAAGAAAAGTCTTTCGTTTGGAGGCAGGATTTCATCATTAATAATCTGATTTTCTTTTCATTCGACAAGAGCTTTTCACTTGTAAAGTGTTTTCTGCCATTTTGGGATTTATTAATGGTTATAATTTTTTGGAAGAGCTTGAAATTATTTCTTTGAAGTTCAGTTCTATTACAGTTAATTTGATCACACTTCCAAGACGTTACATAACATATTATGTCAGGAAAACTGTAGTGTGAGGATCTCATAATAAAGCCTACAGTTACATAAATGCAAACTTATATAATTAATTTAAATATTTCATAACATTGTTGTCAATAGCTTTACAATGGAATACAGATAAAAAAATTTATACAGAAACGGAAAGCATTTTTTTTTAGTAATAAAGCATTTTCACTGCAACAAATGAGTGAGTTCAGTTTTGCTCCTCTGATCACATCCCTAATACTGGGATGCGATCAGGAGACTTGAGGCTACCTGCATCCCACCCAGGTTAACATGACTGGATCTTCAGACAGGTTACTAGCCTCTAATGACTGAACAAATTTTCTTCCTCACCGCTCAGTTTTTAGAAATTTGAGAAAATTCATTAAAAGTATTAAGCTGAGAACAAATATGCAACTTATATATTTGAAACAAGTTTTCAAATAAGTAATAAAATACTTCAGTTAACATGGTGTAATTGACGTTCGATTTTGCAAACCCTCTAGGACCACGAAACATGTTCACAAAATCGAAATGTTCTTAAAATTGCACAGCCTTGTTTCAATACAAGATTTTTCAAGCCTGGTAAGCTGTTCCAAAAATCATGCCTGTTCGTAAAGTCGAGCTTTAACCAGTTCAGTAGCATTATTTTTTGAATATTCTCAATATTTTACAACGTTCAAAACTAGTTTCTCGTAAATATTTAAACACTTTTTTTTGCAGTAGTACAGAATTTTCAACACAACAAAAGATTGAGTTCAGTTTTACCCGTCTAATCACATTCCCATTATTGGGAGGCAATTAAGAGACTTGAGGCTACCTGCATCCCACCCAGGTTTACATAACTGGATCTTCAGACAGGTTACTAGCCTCTAATTACTGAACAAATTTGCTTCCTTTACTAAGCTGAGAACATATATGCAACATATATTTGAAACAAATTTTCAAATAAGTAATAAAATACTTCAGTTAACATGGTATAGTTGACGTTCGATTTTGCAAACCCTCTAGGACCACGAAACATGTTCACAAAATCGAAATTTTCTTAAAATTGCACAGCCTTGTTTCAATACAAGATTTTTCAAGCCTGGTAAGCTGTTCCAAAAATCATGCCTGTTCGTAAAGTCGAGCTTTAACCAGTTCAGTAGCATTATTTTTTGAATATTCTCAATATTTTACAACGTTCAAAACTAGTTTCTCTTAAATATTTAAAAACTTTTTTTTGCAGTAGTACAGAATTTTCAACACAACAAAAGAGTGAGTTCAGTTTTGCCCGTCTAATCACATTCCCATTATTGGGAGGCAATTAAGAGACTTGAGGCTACCTGCATCCCACCCAGGTTTACATAACTGGATCTTCAGACAGGTTACTAGCCTCTCAAAACTGAACAAATCTGCTTCCTCACCACTCAGAGTTTTCAGAAATTTCATAACATTTATTAAAAGTATCAATTTAAGAAAAAAATATTCAACTCCTCCTTCAAAAAAAATTCAAAATAGTAATAAAATACTTCAACTTAATCGGTTTGCAAACGTTTTACGACAGCAAATAATGATCATAAAATCGAGATTTTCATAAAATCGAGAACCATTATTTCAATACAAGAAGACCTGGTGAGCTGTCTAATTCTTTAATTAGAGGTTAGTAAATTCGAGCTTCAACCAGTTCAGAAGCATTATTTTCTTAATATTCTCAATATTTTACAATGTGCAAAATGACAGTTTCTCTAAAATAATCAACACTACAACATTTTTTAACAATAAATTGATTTTAGGTGATTTTGTTTTAAAAATTATGATACTTTTTGAAAAGGAGAATGACTCCAATGCACATACAAAATATTTCAAAATAAATATATCAAAATTTGAAGCAAAAAAAATTGTGTTCAATTTTAAATTGTTCTTTGCATTTCTGTTTCTTTTTTAAACTGTAATTGTACTCTAATATATAAAAAACACAGCATTGTAATCAATTTTACACATTTATTAGGAAATATGTCAGTATGATGGTGAAATGTAATTTGTTTTTGTCAAACATATCGTACCAAAACTGACCAGAAAAAAAAACTAATTAAATTATGCAATCCTGAAAAGTTTAATTTTATATAAAAAAATTTAAAAATCATTTTATTTGAAAACACTTCTGAACTCTTAAAATTACATAAAATAAATAAAAAAAATTATATTTTCATAAAGAATTCTCCAATATTTAAATGAAAAACCTATCTTTTCAGTCAATTTTTCGAAGTGCTTTTTATTTATTTATTTTTTTAAAGCTAACGACATAGACTATTTTAAGTTACTGAATAATGGCACGTGTTAGTATCTAAGCTTGACAAATTTCTTACGTACACAAGTTGAAAACTTTCAATTTTGAATTAAAAGAATAATGATAATAATCATAATAAAATGTAAATCAAACCTTTTATATTAACAAATAACATCTATAACTCTTAAATTAGCCAAGTCACTAAATTTCACACAATGTAAATGGTGCTATCAATTTGAAAAAAAAAAAAAAAAAAAAATTAATTTAATAGCTAAGCTCTCTTTTAGTATACTGATTAGGAGATTGTTACATCATCTGATGCATTTATAATCGTTAAGACAATGTTTTTCCTCTACGTAATAGTAATGTAATAAAAAAAAAAAAGAAACTGAGCGCATCATTTTTTTCACATTTACTTCAAATAGAAGAGGTGTGCGAAGCAAAGATCATTTTTACGTAAGTGAAAATTGATGAATCATAACTGCATACACAATGAAACCCCGATTTTACGTTTCTCAAGAGACTAGGTTAAAAACGTTAAATACGGGAAAATGTAAAATACGAGAAATACATAGCAGCAAATTGATAGGATCCAACGAAAACACGTTAAATGCTGGGGATAACGCAGACTTGGGAAACGTAAAATCGCAGTTTCATTGTAAATGAATAAACATTTAAACTTGAAGTACAATAGCAAGCTAAGTTCTTTATAGAGAAAGTCAGGCAATAATATAGATAAATATCGGTACCTCAGAGCAAGACTAACGTAAGTCCAAAAATGGTAATTTTCAGGTTATTACTGCTTTATATGCGGAATCTTATTCCGCATCTAGACATCACAACGTAATTCTACAAAAAAAAAAAAAAAAAAAGAAAAGAAAAGAAAAAAAAATCCTTTATAACTATTCACCAGCATAAAGAGCACGAGTCCCATCTTTTGTGTGCTCCAGACGAAAGTGTTTTTCGCTTTCCTGCAAAGCAGCAGTAATATGCCTTACGTGAGTCTAGCTCTGAGGTAAAGATATAATTTTTGATGATCTATACAGAGTTACACCAATAAACTTCACTGAATAAAGTGAATGCAATATTTAGTTGTGCCAGTCATAATATTTGGAGCTCGTTTAAAAAGTTAAATTTTATATTTAAAAAAAAATATTCAATTTTTGATTCCCTCACCTAAAAAAATTGAATTCGAGAGAAAATATTTTAAAAGTTAACAAATTTCAAACTTACACACTGTGCAGTTTGAATTATTCTAAGTTACTATACAATTGAATTCAGATGTATGATAGAGTTGTTTTAGATAATGCATACATTCATGCACTTAGTTTGTATTGATAGGTGCAACTATACTTACATTTTTACTTAGTTATTAAAATACTTTTCCCACACATTAAAAAATAAATAAAAAAGCTGTCATTTAAATCGAAAGAAATTTTATTTTACGCCCGTTACTGTAAGATTGTCCCCAGAATTTCATTTTTTTCAGTTAATCAGAGGCTAAGAAAATAACTGTTTAAGCATTTATCCAGTGAAGCAAGAAATATTTAAAACAAATATATATTTTAGAGAAAAGAATCAGTTTAAAGCTAATTTAGTTTCTTTCTTAAGATTTAATGAGATTTTTCAAAAAATCTCATTAAAAGTTGTAAAAATAAGCTTTTGCAATGTGTTTTTGAAATTAGCACATTTTCTGCATTATTTAAACCGATCAGCATAGGCCATCACGTAAAGTCAAAGGGGACACGTATGCATAATTTAATCGTCATTTAAAATTCTAATTAATTTTTCGATGATGAGGTCTAATATATATTTTATGATAAAATAAAGTATTGAAATAAACCGAAAATCTAATTTAAATCCACGCATTACGTAGATAAACTCACTGATCGCTTAAATGATCTTTCAAATATTTACTAGGTGGGAGTTTTACCGTAAATTCAATTTCCATAAGGTAAGAAGATGTTTCGAAGTTATTTTGTTACTCTACTACAAATTTCCCAAATTAAACTGAAGTTTTGACTATTCATTTGGATCTCATGAACCAAGTTATATTGTACCTTCAATAATTTGCTTGCGTAATATGTACGTCACTGATGGATTAAAATGAACTGCTGAGCAAAGCAACCCAATTTACTATCTACTTCCTAAATTCAACTGCTAAACGTAAAACCATAACTGTTAAAATAAAAAAAAATTTCTACCGATTACCGGGTCTTTGACTGAATTACTAACTTTTAACTAAATAATCAATGTTTTATTCTTTATCAGTTAACTGCAAATGGTTTTGAGTTGCCATAATCGAAAAAATTAAACTGGCTATGCATAATTTCTTGTTGTTTTCCAATTTTTTTTTTCTCGAAAATGCCATCACAGCGAAAGCCCGTTCCAACGAATACCAATACAAAGAAACATTAGTTTCATCGAAAGAAATTTTCAGTCCAGATTTGATTTCCATTACATTGCTTGAATTCTATTTCAACGAAAAGTAAAAAAGTTTTCGGTCTTTGATGTTCGTTGAATTCAGTTACGTTGAAATTCGATACAAGTCATGTCTTTTTGCTGTCGAAGAAGAATATTTTTTGCTACTTTTATTAGTTAAAAAAAAAGACTAGTTTCAAATTTTGAATTTCAATCTTTTGCGAACGAAACATTTTACTATGCATAACATATAAACTAAATGCATAAAACGGTTAATATGTCCTTCAGTGGTTCAGAAAAAATCCAAATTGAATTTAATGTACTTTTGATAAATATTCGAGCCATTTCCGAGGCTAGCCCCCCCCCCCCCCCAAAGAAAAAGTACAAGTTTTATTTCAAATCACGATATCCTAAGCTAGTGCTGGTTGAACAATTAACTTATAACGATTCGTTAAGACGAAAGCTTTTGTCGCAAATTCTTTTTTACCTGCAATTCTTTTAAGGTGGAAGTGTTCGAATCAACGTTTCATCCATTTTCATGCAAACAGTTTTTTTTTTATTTTTGACTGATGTTTGAAGAGACACACTGCCTAGAAGAAATAATCATCTTTTCCTTAAAACTAAGCAAAGGGTGTATAGCATACTAAATACAAATTTTGTCGGGAAAGCATGAAAACCATGGCCACTTATACAGGGTGTCCAGCAAAGGACTCCCTGATTTAAAACTTAAATATCTCGGAAACAAAGGATAATATTGTAATAAAATAGATGGTGTGTATTGTGAAACCCATAAAAATCATATGCAGGAACTTGGAAATTAGTTTAAAAAATGCCAACAGGTGGCACTGTCATTGCAATCGAAGTCTATATAAATAGTGCTGCGAAGAGGTTAATTGTTTCAGCAGTAGTTAAGCCACTCTGATATGCTTACATATACGCTAGAAACTATCGTCCAACCTCTTCGCAGCACTTTTTATGGAGACTTTTATTGCAGAAACAGCGTGCAACGCCACCTGTTGGCACTTTTATAAACTAATTTCCAAGTTCCCGTATATGATTTTTATGGGTTTCACAATAAGCATACCGTTTGTTTTATTCCAATATCGTCATTTGTTTTCGAGATATTTAATTTAGAAACCAGGGAGTCCTTTGCTGGACACCCTGTATGTAAAAACACTAATTTTTCATAACTAGTAGAGGGAGAAAGCAGTTGCGCCCCCCTTAAATTACGAGTCTAGATGAAGTCCACCTAAAGACTGTTGGCATTCGTCTTTGGGCGATTCTACTTCATGACCGATTGAAAACAAGACAAACCAAGGTTGCTAATACACATCATTGTCAAAACAAGTTTTTTTTCCCCCTGAAGAATCATTTCTGTTTTAAATTTTGCAAGCGGAGCTGGTATAAAATAATTGTTACTTGCACAAGGTGAGGCAGAGCAACTTAATTGCTTCTTCAATGAAAATAAAACATATATATATATAGAAATTGTATTATTTGAGCGCCATAAAGAACAATGAAACCTTATAGTTCTTAATACATTGTGTCAGTCGATTTTGATGCAGGACATCCAAAGGAAGCCGTGTTACCTAGTTCCAAAAAAAAAAATTATTTGTAGATATTTTTTAATACTAATTAAGACAATTTTCACATAAATTTTCTAATATGGGGAGGGAATTACTTGCACATAAATATTATGTGTCCATCGAAAGCACTGATTTTTCTGCTAACTTCCAAGTTGAATAAAAAACAAGTTATAAGCTTTTTAGTTCCATTTCCGAATGCTTTCGTCTACTCATTTCAGTATTAAATGTATCATTTCAACTCCTTGTCGACAGCTAGAATTGCGTATATCATCTGCTTTTCTCCAGTCAAATCTTAAAGTTACGATATTTTCAATTGATAAGTATCCAGGATTTTAATATGTTTTAGGTCTAAAACGTATAAGAGCTTAGTCTTTTTATAAGTACATTCATGATTACTTAAATATGTGTCAGAATAAGGATACATGGTCGCTTGACGAGATTGGAAAATATTCATTCAAATCCATTTATCTGTCATTTTAATGAAATTTTAATGCAATTAAATAGCTTTTTCATTTATTTGCATTGATTGGACATTTACTTACTATCCAATAGACCAGAAATCTCTGTAAACATTTTGCAGATAGATTTCAATAGCTGAGGTCACCATTGATGGCAAACAGGGTTTGGCGAACAAAACGAGCAGGGGTCAGAGCCCTACAGGTTTTTCAAAGGTTTTCATTTGGAATTCAAATTATCTTATGCTTATTTGTCGCATGATATCACTCTAAAAAAACCTTGCTTTTTATATTTTAAGATAATTATGCAAGATATTAGATACCACCACATTTAACGTGGCAGCAGTGAAAGCTTAAGTGTTAAAAGTTTTATTTTGTAGTCTGACGGGGCAGTAACTGCATTTTTTTTTTGCATTTTTGTTACCTATTGTACGTTAGCTTCAATGTACAATGTTACTTATTTGGTTTCCATTGAAAGAAAAGTGCAAAAAAAAGCGTCGAATTCCAACATTTACCTGTTAGTACTGAATACAAAAAGCTTTTTTTTTCTTTTAAGTGTCTCGAAAACTCATTTCTGCAGATACTGCCGTTTAACTGCACTCGACAGAATAATACATTTTTCTAGAGGGAGTAAGGTGAAAGGTCTTAAGATATTTTTTATACATATTTCGTGTCGTCATTTCTTGCATGTAATTTAGTCTTTAATTTACCACTGATCTTCCAGAAGTAAAATTGTATTTCTAGCTATTAACCCAGCATACACCTTGTCATATTTAGCAAAAAGAGTAAAAATTATGGAAATAATGTAAAACAGTGCCGGATATACTGCGGAGCGAGCCAGGGCCCGTGAGGCAATTTCTTCGAACTCACCCTAGCCGTACTTTTTATTTCTGTTCAAGTCTGACTGTAAACATACCTCCTCAGGATTAGCAAAATCTACCAAGTAAAAACTGGTACGGTTGGATTCAGGACATCCAGGGAAGGGTCCTCCGGCCCGTCCCTGTCTCACCCCTCTGAACCTAAAGGAGTCGGACATCCAGGGGTGAAAAAATTTAAAATCGTTAATTGTCATACGCCGCAGGCGGCATTCAGCCACCGCGGGTGGGTAACGGGGTTTGGCGAGCGGGGTGAGCAGGGATCGGAGTCCCTTAGTATATACTATTAATTTTTGTACGAGTCTGTAACCCTATCTCCTTCGAACTGGCAATGTCTACCAGATCAATACTGGTGATGTTAGTTACAGAATATCCAGGGGAGTCAGTCCGCTCTGTCTACCCCCTATTGTCACCCACCGTAGGTGGCAAACGGGAGTTGGCGAGTAAAGTAAGCGGGGCAGAGCCCTCTAGTTTGTTTTGATATTCTATACAAAAGCTGGAAAGAACATGTGTAAGGGTGGCAGTTTCGCGGCGGCTCGGAATAAGCACCGAAGATCCGACTTAAATTTCTCCTAAGGCCTCCTCCAATTTCTCCTAAGTGTTATGACATTACAGTCGGACCCTGATTTAACGAACTTCTATTTAACGAATTTCACTATTTAACGAATTTTTCTTTTTCCCCGTTTTCTCCCCCCCCCCCCCAAGGCAAAACCCCCTATTTACCGAATAATAAACTCCGAACTAACGCATTGTTTTAACAGCCAAAAAAATTTTTTTTTTTTAATTTCAGTTAGAAAATATTGGATTGTTTTCCAAACGTTATATCCATATTGTGCGAAATAGAAAAAGATTTTTCTTGAAATCAATCAACAATTTTTGATCGCCAAAGAGGCAAACAACAAACATTGATTTTGATGCAGAAAAGCAATAGTGAAACTCCGATTAAAACCGTTACTTTTTCAAATGCTTTATATAGCCTGGAAACTGTAAAAACATATATCATGCATCAGGCTGCAAATGACACAGTATTTTCTTCTCTCCATAAAGTCGAAAGAACTATTTCGAGTCAAGTATCGAGAATTGTCAAGCATCAAACATCATTACTTAGTGTTAGCAGTTTAAAATTTCAATTTAACTAGTTTGTAATACGTCGTGAAATGCTGAATAAAAAGTTTCTAATTCTGTTTCACTTTCTATTTATAGATATTTTTACGCAGTTGCTTATTAGGGGTTTTAGATACGGTAAGTGCAGTTATTTTATTTTTTTCCACACCCCGATATTGCGAATAACCCCGATTTAACGGAAAAAGTTTCGGTCCCGATGAATTCGTTAAATCGGGGTCCGACTCGATTTCCATTTAAGAAAAATCAGATTACAATGTTACTAAACAAAAAGTTTTTCCCATAGTTAGGAGTGAATCCCAAATTCTACCATTTATTTTTAGCTTCCCTTTCCAGAAGGTATTTCAAAACAGAAGATCATCGTCCTAAAACTGAGTTCAAATTGTTGTTTTCTCACGAGTTAAGCAATTTTATGTACTACTAACGTCACATAAAACGAATATCCAGAAAGCTGTAATAATTTACACTTAGTCGGACATTTAACTTTCTGCTTAATCTTCGTTAATAGGAGACTCGGGATAGAAAATTAAAAACGAAAGCTCTCCAAAACTCAGTCTCGAAAACTAATAAACCATTACTTCTGTTATTGTGTTAACAAACAAGCTGGAACGTATGGATTTTAGTGTTGCAGACTTTCACTTTGAGATAAACGATTCTAAGTTTCTATTCTTCAGGGCCGAATTTCGATTTAAGGGGTACCTAAGCTAATACGAGTATGGGGGCGCCTTCTCCCTTTTGTTGTCCGGATAACTTATGTTAATGGCAAAACATGCCAATTTGAAAATAAAAAAAATACTATGCGATGTGAGTGTCTTTTCCTCTGATGCATAAAACCATGCGTTTTTCCTTTCATTTTTTAATGCTGCCTGATTCTCTGGTGTTCAATTGACCTTTGAGAAGAGGAGGATAAGGAGAGTGATTCAAGGACTTCCTTTAAATTCTATAAAAAAATATTCTCAATTTTAGGGGCTCTGGGGGATTCTCCCCCGGGGAAAAATTTGAAACATTGATGTAAGATTTCTTATTACGGATAATTAGAACAAGAAAAGTATCAGGAAAAAAATTGGCAAAAAGAAAAAAATATTTTTAAAGTCATACTCTTTTGCAGATAAGGTCGTACAAACTGAAAATGATTTTTGGTCCGACAAATCGTCGACACTAATCGACAGCGGGGGGAGAAAATATAACGCATCATCTCTTGCTGACATCGGCAACTGTACATAAAATTAAGAAACGGTGTAGAAAATTGGAACATAAGTACCCAGAGAGTATCAATCTAGCCATTCAAACAATTCGTAGTTTATACACTTAAGAAATAAAATAGAAGGAATTTTCAAGCTGTCTCAAACAAATTTTCAAGGCCTTTATAGCAATTAAAATTTATAGCACTTTATTTGCACTTTCCAGTCTCTAACATTTTGATATTTGATTGTATAGTTCTGCTAAATAATTCTATTTTTGTAAGAAACTCCGGTTTTAAATTAAAAAAAGCAAAACACTTTAAATTTCTTTTTCAACATTTTGTTACCATTACAAGTAGTGCAAAAAGCGAAAACAGAACAGAGATCGTGTACTATTTTTTTCTAGTGCTAAACAGCCTAACAGTAAGCAGTAGAAATAATTCCAAAAGAACTTCTGAAACGCTGAATTTGGGATTAAGTATTCAGGGCCTGATTTAAATGCAAACCTGTTAAGCCCGGTTTAGTGGCCTCCTAGCCTGAAGGGCCACCGAAATTACGAACTGTTTTTTTATAGTCAGCTCTGGTTAGTTGAGCTGTGACCTTTATTATGTTTACCTGTTTTAAGGGAGTTTTGCGAAAAATAGACGTGTTATTGGCTCAGATTTTAGTTGAAAGGTTTTTGAAAAGCTACTAAGAAAGTTTCTTGACTCAACTTAGCGGCAATTACCCCTCCCTATTTTCCGAAGAAGAGGTAAACATTGCCAGAGTCGGAGCTCAACGTCGCAAAGCCTAACAATACATATAACAAGTTTTTCTATTTTGATCTATAAAATGTTTCTTAATGTTTTTTATTCAAGTGTAAGTTTATAAATTTAATTTTTATTGTCGACTGTGTTTCAACAAGGCTAATGAGTTCAGTGGAAAACTTACTCTCCCCCGTAGAGTGAGACAATAATCAGGAGTGACATCTTGCAGAGAATTAGACCACTCACATGTCACTCCATGGTAGTAGCTCACTATTACTGCTTCTGTGGTATTTATTTTGTTTTTTTTTTATTTACAATACTTCAAGATGTTTAAATCTTTCGTAATGGTTTATTTATGTAAACATAAAATTACAAAAATACATTGATACAGAAATAAAATATAACTTCAGAAATTCCTTTTAAGATTGGATGACTATGCATGGCAGCATATAGTGATGCAAACGCCAAGGGTGTCCCAAGGAAGGGGGGGGGGAGGGTCAATAGGGTTACCCCCAAGAAACTCGAATCCCAACCCTGAAAATTAGTGCACGTAAGTTTTTTTTCTGGGGGGGGGAGGCAAGGGAGGTATCGGTTTCTTTTTTTTGGAGGGTAAGCCATTGGTTTTCAGAGATGGGAGCCTCTGCCAAGACAAAAATATTTGCAATTGAGAACGTTCTTTGACTATGCAATTCAAGGGGTCAAGCAATTTTGTTGTACTTACAGTACTAAAATTTCTAAATCGGGCCCTGTAAGTAATTAACAGGATATGAAACATTTGGGAGTTACAAATACTTACCTTACACAATTTTCTGTATCAATATGTTACAGAAACGTGAGAACCATGATTTACATTTTGATGCAGGATGTAGCAAGGAGTTGACTTTGGGTTATTGTGCCTCCCCCCCCCTTCCCCTCATCTGCTTGCAGGGGTTAGCAAATCCTATTGCAGCTCAGCTCAACAACCAATTCGAGAGGTTAAATATTGCTAATGGATTGCTGTCGCTATGGGGGGTGGTCCACCCTGGTTGTCACCCGTCTGGGGGGGGGTGAAATCCAAAGTGCAATTTCAAGTTTGAGAAATATGAAGCAATGTATTTTGAAGAATACAAATTTGAAAAATTTGCGGGGGTGTTTCCCCTGGTCCCCCTTTTTCCTACGTTACAGTTCTTTCTAAAAATTGTATGAATTTATTTTCATGTTTACATAGAATATTAAAACTTTTTTTTTTTGCATTTGACAAAGGGGGAGGGTAATACTACAAACTATTGTCCCCATTGTCACCCATGTTTGGTACGCCACTGGCTAATGGACAGCACAGTGGCGATAGAATGGACACAGCAGTGGAACTTCTGCGCCAACCCTCCTCCTATAGTCAGCACCTCCAGACCTATGATCAGTCCAGATTTTTTCGTATCCTTATGATGACCGGTGGCGATGATCGGACACATCTATACCGCCACTAACTTGTGCTTCCAATAAACCGGACGAAGAGAGGCGATTTGTTGAATGTAATCGCTTTCTCCATTGGTTTAAAAGAATGAACTGTGCTTATTTCTTATTGGAAGAGACATTTGCAGCTTTCCACGGAGTTCGCGAAATCTCTTCTTTAATCCACCATCGGACTTAGGAGAAAGCTTATTGCTATTTGAGAAACATCATTAGATACTGAAAATCTGCCCTCTCTTCTATTTAAAGAGCCGCAGTCTGTTTATCAGGGCTTCACTACTTTCTCTATGTCTTGCTGTATGTGTGTCCCCATGTTTCGTATTAAACGTATTTGTTTATGTTCAGCTGTCTGAATCTCTGCTTTACACAACCTTTCAACACTATTTACCAGACGACAGCGTCCAGATAATCCGTCACTTTTTCGTACCTTCCATGCCCTTCAGAAGTCAACAAAAAATCTTGCTGCACAAACCCTAAGAGAAATTCTGTTTTTTCTATCTATAGGTTTGTTGGCACAAATTCCGAATTTCAGGGTATTTAGTTTAGGCCAGTGATTTAGATGTTCTGCCAGTTATTCTTAAAGTGTTGGGACAAATTCGTAAAAAAAAAATCAAACCATTAAAGTATGTCAGATGAGAAAAAACTGCTTTGCTGCCCTAATAACCATATTTTAGAGCATAAAAGTTGCGTATTATTCATTTTAGGTTTAAGATACAGTAACTGTAGCACTAGTCACGCATATCTTTCAATTTAATTTCCCAATTACTGAGCCCCAAAAATCCGAGGTAATTGGGGCTTGGATCACCTCGGATTACTGAAAGCTCGGATTATCCGAAAAATTATTTGGACTACATAAGGACAAGCGCTCTTTACTTCCTTACGCTATGAAAAGGAAATATTGTTGTCTCCTCTAAAAATTTATCACTCAAATATCAACACAAATTTGTTTTTATTAAGACTAAGCGAGTTTTAATGTCTGCACGTCCTAGTGTCTGAACTTGCAGGCAACCAAAAACTGCCCTTTGATCGTCCTCCAATAAGTTTTGTCGTGACATTTGCTTCTTTGCGTTAGTGTACGTTTGTACCTCGCATAATGCAAAAACGTTAGTCACACAAGGATAAAAATTTCGTATATACGCCTCGTTACATCGTCAAGTTTTGCACTTCCCTTTTAAATTGCAATCTGACATTCCAAAAAATTGTTCGCCCTTTGAGGCAAAACAATGTTTTAATTTCAAGTTATTTTTTGTATCTATCAACCAACTTCCTACTTTCTCCAAGGCTTACTTAATCCATCTCTAACAGTCAAAGAATATTTCATGTCACTTGGCGAGTTTTATTGACATAAACCTTTCAATTTATTTTTATTACCTTATTGCATATTGTTAGGGAAGTTCTACATCGCAAAATGTTTCAATTTTCAGATAAAAACATTTTTTTGTCGATTAAAAGCATACCTAAAAATAACGAAGCACCTCGGATTAAGCTGAACCTCGTACCTCTGAGACTAGAATTATTGAGACTCTTCCTGACATGATTGCATTCCATCCTACAAAATGACAAGCTCGAGTCAACTCCCCCCCCCCCTTTCACCCCTCACGAATTCCCCTTCTATTGAGCAATACTGGTAGAAAAATCCTGTAGGTCCCAAAGGTTCTTCAGCAAAATGCAGGGTGTCCGAACCAAATGTACCGAATGGAAAGGTCGCTATACTCAAGACAACTTATAGTTTAAAAATTAAAAATAATTGAAATTACGCACATAGAGGTTATATTTTTGAAAAATCAGTACCCATTCACGCAAGCTCCACTAAGCTATACGTGTCTTCCAATAGGTGATCACAGAAGGTTGCTGTGACTTTCCAAAACTTCATTTTTCGTCGAATTTTGTCTGACGATTCTGCAAACTGCAATATTGCAGTTTTTAAATGGCGGAATGATCCTTTAAATTTGATGTATAAATATAAATACCTGTATTTTACCATTTGGCAAATTACAAATTCCTCGTTCCCAAAAATTAAGTTCGGGGCACCTCTGAGTAGCCATGAGGTCCCTTAGTAGCTCACTTAGAAGCTTTTTCTGTACACTTTCTGTTAAGAGATGGGGGGGGGGAGGTTTTGTACCACTTAATACTCATTCATTGGAGAGATTTTGTTTTTTACATTATTTGCACTGTTATTAAGGATTTGTATTCTGCATTGCACACAAGAGAACAATTGGTGCTTTCTCTTGCGATGACGCCATTTTTCTATTTGTCCGCTCATGAAAGTGCAGGTGCGTCAGAGACAATTTCGCCCTCATGGCGAGAAACTTTTTTTTAAATCGAGTGTTCAATTTAAATACATTTGATTCTGACACCCTGCATATCCACCACAGACGTTCATGAGGAAATTGCATCACCCACCTCCTCAAAGCCAAGAACTGATCCATCACTGTTCATCAATACCGTGCCCCACAAACTGCCCCAACCCTTACACAGACATCTCAAGGGTACAGCAAGCACTCCGTCCTCATGCTCGAAGAAGTAGATTCCGATATGCACACCGGTCGCATTCCTCCAGCAACGCTCGATGGCCTGACAGGAACAACGTTGAAACATTTGACCTTTGCACAAATGATTGCTAGTGAAGGTCATAATCAGAGGCAAAAATAACACGAGCTTCTAGCACAGAAATAAGAAAGACCGACAGTGTCGCGAAAAATGTGTTGTGTATCGATTTGGACATTGATGCACAGTATATGTGCTATGTTTAATTTTAAAGTAAAGCCTCCTTCACACGAGGAAATTTAGTTCAATCAACTTTCGAACAGACCAGCGGTTATTAGGAAGTGTAACAAGATCGAAAAGTGAAGGAATCACCTGTTATTCTTCACACGACAGTCAACTGTGCTTGAGTTGCCAGCTTACCAGGCACATCCACTAATCAACCTTTGATGAGAATGGTAGCGTCACATGTGCCTGGTGTCACGCCAGGTACAATTGACTATCGTGTGAAGAATGCCAGGTGATTCCGTCACTTTTCGATCTAGTTACACTTCCTAATAACCGCTCGTCTGTTCGAAAGTTGACTCATCTATTTTTTTTCGTGTGAAGGAGGCTTAAATGTGTGAAAGTATTATATGAATGTGTAAGTGTGTGGTAGTTCCCAAACCTTCAACAAAATAAAGATGTTACCCATTAATTGTATCCCTGTGTGAGTTTTGCCGCAAACATTTTTATTATGTGTACTTGTTCGCCCTGTCCCCCACTAACATGAATGTTATTTGAACCTCTGATTATGAAAAAAAAATATTTCTTTTCCTTTACACCTTCACTCATTCATAATTCTCTTACTATCCTGATTGAAAACACAACTGAAAACAATGTTACCTATGTAATTATTTGTATTTTCAGCAAAAACTACGCAGATCGAAATAAATAAAAATCAACGACTTACTTGTAACTTCTTTCCATGCTACTTCCTGACGAACTTGGAGTTGATGATTGGCGAACGACATCTACTGACGAACTTTAAGTTGAAGACATCTGATTTAAAAAAAAAAAAAATACAATGATGAACAACTGAAATCAACACTAAGGGATAGATTTCCAAAATAGTTATTTTCAAGTGTCAAAATGAAATTTAAGATGAAGTAGGGAGGTGCTCTTCTTCCATTACAGGAACCGTTGCGTATTGAATTGATTTCGCCTAGTAAAATCCCAAAAGCAAAATAGGCAGGAATGTGAAGTCGTGAACTAATTTTGAATTTAGTTTATAGAAGAGGCAAAATATTTAATCAGTTAATAGTTAACTTATTAGCTGATACTTGATAATTTATTATTTGATAGTTTATTAATTGGCAATTAATTGATACTGTATTTCAATGCATAACAATTTAATTAGTAAATAATAGCCGAATAATCATTTCGAGAGCGACATTGCGATTTTTTAAGTCCCCCTTTTAACGGAACTGTACTATAATAGTACAGTAGGGGATATATTTTCTTAATATCATTTGTCACAACCCAAAAATTTGGGGGAGAAATCAATTTCACGCATTTAAGAAAAACATACCTGTCAGAAACCAAAAGTTTTGGAGAGCAAATGGAGTCGTTTCCGAAATTTTATAAGTATTTTGTTCTTGAAAGAGCAAGCTTAAAAACATAAGATTTTACCATTTTTTAAACAATTTGACAAAGTTTAATGTTTTTAAAAATATATATTAATCGGTGCGGAGATTAAATTTCCTTTTTTACGTTTCCGCACATGCCATCACAAGTGATGAAATGCCCTTCACTGATGCCATTAGCGCAGAGCGCAATATTTAAATTGCTTCTTTACTCATTTGGCAACGATATAGTTGATGTCAAGAGCAGAGTGCAATATTTAATTCTCTTCTGAATTATCATGTCCTGGAAACGCTGTAGACAGCAAACTAAAAAACATTTAGCACGCCAAAGTTCATCACTTATGATTTCATAAAGACCACGACTTATTTGAAACATTGGACACTTAAAAAAATTAAAAGTTTTAAAAATAAAAGACTTTCCTCGCTCCATGTTTTATTTATTTATTTTTTTTAAACTCATTCTACCAACTTTAGTGACTAATAGTAGTACTTTTGACTGATGGAAACAACCCCATTGATTTCACGTATTAAAAAAAAATAAACAAATTTACCTGTTCCACGCTTAATTGTACACATAGTTGATCAAAAGGGGGATAAAGTTAAATGAGCTAGCAATAAATATTTTGTTTAACTAGTCACATCACACAAAAAATTGGTTATTCAAAACAATATGCAACGATTCCAAAGCTATTATTAATCACGAGACGCTGGAGCGTCCCGGCCGCCAAGAAAATCAAACGTCAGCAGCCAACAAAAGCAAATCCGCCGCCAAGAAAGACGAAAGAAAATAAACGTGACTAAGTACAGTTTACACGACAGAACAACTTGGGGTTTTCACTCCTATGTATCTCAGCCTAATGAAGACCCCCGGAGTTGATTTTTGGTATACTCAATCTCTAGTGGCCCGTGACGACGTAAACCAAAATACGATCCCCTGGACCATCAGGGGGAGGAGAAATTAAAGTTAGAAAATCGCTATTCAAAAAAGTTTTCGCTTTCTTTGACAGGACTACATCCTAGACGAGAAAATGAAGCTGAAATTTCGCACACAAATTCCTTGTGCCCTTGATGTGCCTTGTGTCATTTGAACCCCCCACCCCCTTGTTTTTACCCCCATATTGTACCTTCCCGAAGTTCTGTCACAGCCCCCCGGGGGGCAATGGTAATGATTTTGGGTATACATATTCTTAGGGGGCCATTAAGTACATATACGAAAATTAACCTCCAGGGACATAATGGGCTGGAGTAATAAAAGTTTGAAAATCACTAATTTCTCCTACATTTTTATGTACTTAATTCTCAGCTTTACTCTAGGGGTTTGTTAATCTCTGACTGCAATTGCAAGGTTAGAACACATATAACAGTTATTCAAAAGTTGTCATAGGAAATTCAACCAGGACTAAAACAGATCCAACAGTTGCAACTAGACGTTAAATCGCGGATATCACAAAATTGCCACAGCTGCTGCTCATGCGCGCGGACTTAGCTCATTGGACTTTCTGTTTTAAGATTCCATGTTTGTTTATATTTAAGCAGAGAAACAAATTAATGAATGAAATTAGAATGCTGTCCCCCCTCCCCCCCCAAGTTTTACCGATACGAAATTTCCCTCTCCCTGTTTTTCAGTTTTGATATATTTAAGGGGGGGGGGGATTTTAAATGTCAGCGCGAAACTGGGGTTAAACCATTAGAACATATTGCGTGACATATTTTATGAAAGTATACGCATATGAATATGATACATCTGTCTTTAAAATTGAAAGTGGAAAATAGCCCTTTTTATTGGTTTGCTTATTTTCTAAATTAATGCATTTTTCACAAACCTAGCACATTATGAGTTGAAAATACGTGTGTGAATAATCAAAGTTTTGCAGTAATTTGTTTACAGACAAAATTTTTGCAATTAATTTCATCAAGACTTTTAATGAGCTAAGTCCGCGTGCATCATGCGCAGTCGCTGTGGCAAATTTGGGATATCCGCCATTTGACGTCGAGTACAGTTGTATAGATCTTCTGACACATTCAAATTTAAAATATTTAATGGCTTAGTTTTTTTTTGCTTGGTAATAACATGCTTTATTTCGTCTTTTTAATGAACTTTTAAACAAAACAAGGCATTAAACAAGACAAAGACCTCCATCAAAAGAAAGATAAATCTCCAATCATTAAATATTATCCCATAAAGCGTAAAATAATATACGATTCAAGAAACAAAAGTCATTAAATAAAAAGTCAAAAGCTAGATTAAAATAGCCCGCAAGCTGTAAAACATTTAAATAACCTTCATGAAGATGTTGAATAATCCGTCAAATTAAGAAACTAATAGAATTTATTGCGAAGTTGTAAAATACTCGAGAACAATATAATTTAAAATATAGTATTTCATTATCCAAGAAGTTTTCTTTGCTACAGAGAGGATACAAGGATTGCATAAAATTTAAACAGCCCAATTCTCGCAAAACGAAAATAGAATCTACATGGTCAGAATATAACTTGACGTAAAATTAGGTTTGTCATTATTTTTCCTTAAAAACACAAAACAGCGTTGGTTCAATTACACGTTTTCTGACTTGAAGTGCTCAATTCTAAAAATACAGACAAAGTAATAACATGAATGCAAAAAGATGTGATATCTCATCAAAAACAACCCTGTTGTAAAAATTTCCCCGCCAAGAAAACCTTTAACTTTTCCGCACAAAAAAGAAAAACTGCATCCTAAACCCCAAAACCCTCAGCCTTAAAAAGTTGTGATATCTAGTTCGCCCACCAAGTATCTGCCGAACTATCATCCTCCCTGTTCTCCTCTTTCATCACACCTACTTCTGTTAGAACCTCCTCCCACCTTCAACTTCTCAGAAATATGGATAGATCCTTTAAATTGTTTATCCTGTTTGGTGGGAAGCTTTTTGCTCACCAAGCAACCACTTCACTTTCAAAAGCTTCCCCGCCAAACAGGATAAACAATTAAAAGGATCTATCCATATTTCTTAGGAGTTGAAGGTAGGAGGAGGTTCTAACGGAAGTAGGTATGATGAAAGAGAGCAGGGAGGATGATAGTTTGGCAGATACTTGGCGGGCAAACTAGAAATCATAACTTTTTAAGGCTGAGGGTTTTAGGATGAAGACCTTTTTTTTGTGCGGAAGAGTTAAAGGTTTTCTTGGCGAAGAAATTTTTGAAACAGGATTGTTTTTGATGAGATATATGTTCATTCAAGAGAAAACTAATGCTTAGACAAACTAGCTGCCCATGGAAAGTGTAAGTTCAACAAAACACTGCGTCTGTTTTCAGACAAGTGAATAAAATTGGCAAGTGAATAAAATTGGTATGCCCCATTCTTCTGGAAAGAATTGAAATAGTGCGTTGAATCATTACTAAAAAATAATTCAAGATTTTCGATCTCTCGCCGTAAAACCGTAACCTTAGTCTATCGACAAAAACTTGGATGTTCTTGGAATTCTAAAACGGTCGAAAAAAAATTCTATCTAATGAAAGATAGCTACAGAAGAAAAATATTAGGTTGCAATATATACATTGAACTATTTCCTAAATTTCCGGCAGAATTGGAGGGATGAGTTAAAAGTTTGGCAAGTGTCACGACAATTTAAGATTTCCATGTTCGTGTTAACAAAACCGTTGCTTCCGTTTACTCAGGGCCCGATTTAGAAATTTTAGGACTGTAAGCACAACAAACCTGTGGGCGGCCCTCTTGACTTGCAGAACCAAAGAACGTGCTCAAATGCCCATCTTTTTGTCATTGCAGAGGTTCCCATCCTAAGAAAAATTGTGTATCAAAAAAAAAAAAAAAAAAAACTGATACACTTCCACATCCCCCTCCCACACACACAAAAAAATCAGTGATGCAATATGCACCATTCAGTTTTTTTAGGTTGACCTCATTGAAATTTGCATGGTTATAGGCTGCAGTAAACCTAGGATATGTAAATATATATATATGTTTTGATAAAGTCACCGAACACCTTAAAGTCTTTTCCTTCTCCAAACTGATCTCAAATTGCTTGCAAAAATAACAAAAAGTGCTTTTTGAGGGCGGGGGGGGGGATGCTCCTGCACAAAAATAAGTTTATCACCTTCCGTCCAATCAGCTGTATGTATTTTGTGAGTCCTGATGTAAACTAGCTAAATAAAATACTAGATAGTAATAAAAAGTTGCTTTGATATTACGGATACAAAAGTGACAGCTCACAACAGGCTCTGGGATAACTGCTAGTCAATTTACCAACCGCCAATAAAGATCAACAGCTCTCTATTTGTAATTTGAAACTTACATAAATAAACAATTACAAAAGATTCAAACATCTTGAAATATTGTAAATAAACAGAAATAAAATAATTGCCATAAGCAGTTCAGCTCCATACCGACATGGAGTTGCATCTGAGTGATCTCATTCTATGCTAGATTTCAACTTCAGATAGTTTTCTCATACCATGGGAGATTTTTCGTCGGAACTCATAAACCTTGTTAAAACACAGCCAGCAATAACAAATTAATTTTTAGAATAAAAAATACAAACTTACACTAGAATAAAAAATATTAAGAATTTTTTTTTGTAATTTTTGGGGCCCCCAAAGTTCGTGCTTCTCGGACTTACACTTAAATCATATCCTCAGTTTACCACCTGACAGTTGCACATGTTTTTGTCTATGGTAGGGGGTAAATGCCAACAGTCACAAAAAATGGGAGCTATCTTTACACTTTTGGTAGCCATTGAAAAAAATAATAAAAGTATGCAAGCAACGCAAAAATAAATACCCCATTCGCTTTCAGTAACACTAACAACAAATCAAAAAAAAAAAAAAAATATGGTAGTACTATACAGTAACAACTAACATAATTTTACTGAACATAATTCTTTAATAAGAATCTTACAACACAAGGAAATGGGTTACAAATTTTTAAATACATCAAAATGTAGGCAAATATAACTAAATGAAGCATGTGGGGACTCATATAGGATTTAGTTTATAAGTCATAAAAGGTCTGTCGCCTGACTTATTTTTCAGGGTATTTGAAAAGATAAAAAGCCGTAAACGCAAAAAAGAATCTTTAATAAAAAAAAAAAAAAAGAAATAAAAAAAAATAAAATAAAAAAAAAATAAAGAAAAGGGGATAAGGATAAGGTAATAAGGATATAGAATTCATGGTCAATATTCACCACTACACTTACCATAAATGCTATTTACAGCCGTACAACATAATGTAGTTCTGTTACCAATCTGATTAATTGTCATTTGGCTGAAGTCTTGTTTTTTAATTTCAACTATGTTGACGTTTTCTCCAGATGTTTTTTAGATTTCATCTATGTTGATGTGTCCTGAAGAAACGTTATTTTACACCCCACCCCTTTTTTAAACTAAAATCTGCTTAAATCAAGGGTAGAAATGCAAACAATTTGTAACCATGGCGACGAAAATGTTTCCTCTTAATAAATATGAAAACAACGAATAAGCTTATTCTCGTTATCAGAGCAATCTGAAAAATCAGAGTAACATTAACTTTGGTCACTTGACCAAGAAGGGAAGGATAAGAAATTCGTGATTGCTGGGGAAAAAAAAAAAAAAAAAAAAAATCAAATTAAGAAAAAAAAAAAAAAAACCGCGATTGTTAAAAAGAAACATTTTTAAGCACAGGTTTAATGTAAAATACCATCTGGTTTCAAAAATTTATGTTTTAATTTATGTAACAATATGAGTCCACCTCCCCCGTTTTAAAATAAAGAAAAATGCGTATACACCCTCGAAATTCTAAAAAGAAATTCTTTGTAATTAAAAATGTTTCACCAAATAAACCAGTACGATAACGGTAGCTTAAAAACGTTTAAAAAATCCATCAACTATTGCTTATTGCCTAACTCTTCTAACCTCTGTAACCTAACCGAAGAGTGAGCGAAGCAAGTCCCGATGGATTAGCGATCGGATCTTTTTAACGAAAACGTTTTACTGAAAATCCCTATTTCTCCCCTAACCCAATAGAAAAAGAATGTAATTGAAAAAACACATTTTGTCTAGAGCAAAGGAAACTCCCTCTTTCCTGTAGAAAAAATAATTTCTCAAATAGTTAGCAATTATTATAAAATTAACATTTTACACTTCAAAATAATTAAAATACTAATTGTAAACGCATCAAAAAAGAAAAAAAAATCATTGCTTAAAATTTAATTGAAATGTATGCAAATAATTTAAATCAAAAAAAGAATGTAAAACGTGCTTAAAAGCGTTTGGGGGGACGGGACATACCATAAGAATATTAATACCCTTCCCTAAATGTTTAAAAAGTGAAGAAAATACGCGAAAAGCTATCATTGGGGCGGGGAGCATAGGATCGCAACATTTATCCTATACAAGAGAGAGCCTCCTCCCTTTTTTTCTAGAAATTTCAACCACCAAAAATTAAAGGCACAAAATAAAAGAAAATAAATTTACAAAAGACAGGTAAATAAATATAAAAAAACAAGTCATTATGGTTGCACTGTTTCGAATCTTTCGCGACCTAAGATATTCAGTCAACAAACCATACGGTGCTTTAACAAAAACAGAACGCACGTAATGTGCTAAGTTTAACAATAAAATAAATGAATAAATAAAACAGGCATTTCATAATAATCATTTTCTAGAACAAATATCAGCTACTTGAAAGATTCTTAGTACAAAAACAGCCCCCCCCCCAAAAAAAACCCTCCTCTGCTCCAGCGAGAGGCCTCACCCCCCCCCCCCCCACCTCCAATGAAAAATACCCCCTAAAACACGTTGTTTACAATTTCAATGTAGCAATTGGCGACATGACTTTTTGCCCCTTATAGGTGGGCACGCCTGAACAAATGGATTTCAAAACTTAAGACTAAAATTCCTGAAGACCGAGCCGGTCATTTCCCCTTGAACTCCGTAGCCCTTCCTAACACAGTACAGAACTAGTGCCAGAACGTTCCCCCCCCCCCCCAAAAAAAAAAAAAGAAAAAAACTCTGGATTCAGTAATGAATCATTGTCGTTTAAATAAATTTAAGAATTTATCTCTGCTAGTTATAAAACTGAATGTGTCATAACATTTTCTATTAAAAGATTAGAATTTCAAGTGCGTAAACCAAACTTACCCTGCATACTCGGGGATTTATGCCAGCACTTCAAATTCAATTACCAAACTTCATGAAAACTAAAAACCTTCGACACCATTTGAAAACAGCACCTACACTAACCAAGGGGAAACGACGAGATTCTTTCTTTCTGCGTGATCAAAATTTTCGCGCAGCTCAAAGCTCGACCAATGAAATCCCACATTGATAATTATCATATGCAAATTCGTTCGCGAATAGAGAGCTTCTTCTAGAAGAGACAAAAATAATTACGTTTTATTTCAAAGGGATTCTTTTCGTGAAAAGTATTATGGGGTACGTTCGAATAATGTAACTAGTTAACCGGTGACTAATGAGGCAAATTCTGACAGAGCCACAGGTTGATGAAAGCTAATGAAAACATCTGATAGACACTCATCGTGTCGACATCAAATCAACCAACCGGTTATTTTATTCGAACATATAACATGTTATTTAAAAATTTGAAATAAGATTTGACGAATATTATGTAAATCTTATATTACCACCCCCCCCCCCCCCCGGTGCCATTCTGAGGATTTATTTCAGCTCCATCTGCATAAAAAATTCTGGTTGTCTATTTGGCGTGATTCTTATCATGAACGTTAGGAATAAATTTAAATGGAAGTCCTCCGAATTTCAGCTAAAGTTCTTATCAGTAGAACGACAATACTGTCAGCTCCTCCTCGCGGAGATAAGCGCCGGTGCTCCGTTGGAATTTGAATTCGGATGTTGCTCTGTTTTTTTCAGCTTTCCATGACGACAGTTATTTTCAATATTTATTTTGAGAGACAAGTTTTCCCTTTTCAGGTCTTAACTCAAGTAGGTGTTATCTTAAAAAACGGATTCTTGGTTTAAAATTACTTTTTTCCAGGAAACTACTCCTATATATTTCATCTAAATGCAAAACTTAGGGCCTGGTGGGGTTAAGTGGTCATACAATCAAGATTTCTTAACTTAAGTGAATAACAAATTAAAGAAATTCCTTAAACATTTCAACTTTTTTTGTTATTTTACATTACATTAATGAAGAATACGGTACATTGAATTTTAGAAAGAGAGAGAAAAATATTTAAGTAGGCTTATACCACTTTCTTTTCCCTATGTATTTATGGGGTAAAGTGGTCCTAGTTAAAATAAGATGCAAAAAACAAAGTGAATGACCATAATATTTATATATTTTGGTTACTTATAATGATTAAACTTATAAGCAAGAGTATATGCATGTATACACGAGTATACAAGTTTATACATGAGTATATACCTACATATATGCAATAAATACGTATATGTAGGTGTCTAGTCGAGTATATACGTGTATACCCGAGCATTTACGCATGTACACGAGTCTTCATGAGTATGTATGTGTCATGTGGAAATGTGCTAGATAGAGTATTAACTAGTATTCACGCGTATAGACTTATATATACCTGTACAGTCAAACATCATATGCATGAATGTTTATCTCTCGAGAATATACGTATGTACATGAATATATACAAGTGCCATACGTACATATGCGGGTATACACGAGTATGCATCAATCTACGTTTATACATCTAATGCGTATATGCACGTGCCTACTCAAGTATATACTTTTAAACAATCGTAAATACATGTTTGTGTGTGTATACATATGTATGGACGTTTATAAGTACCTACATATAGTTGTATATACGTAAATTTGTCATTGCGCCAGTATATGCGCGTCATGAAATGATTTGTATGTAGGTGTCAACTCGTGTATGTATACACTAGTATATACGCTTTTACACGAGCATATATGCGTATGCACGAGTATATACATGAATATATCAAATACTGTTATGGACATGAATACTCGAGTATACGAGTATATATGTGCGTGTTCGAGTATTTATGTGTGACGTGTATATACGCGTATCAGGAGGTTCCACCCCTTGCTCGCTCCGCTCGACAACCCTGTTCGCCACCAGCGGCGGGTGACAATTGATGACTTTAATGTTTTTTGGTGATTTCATATCTGGTTACTTATCTCCGGTACTTAAGTTTTAGAGGGGTGAGACAGAGCGAAATGGGTTTCCCTGGATATCCCGCATCCAACGGGACTAGTATTGACCTGGTAGACGTTGCCAGTCCGGAGGAGATTGGGTTACAGCCAGACAGACATAAGCGTATAGAATTTACTTAAAATGTAATTAATCCTATAGAGTTGGGAGCTCTGCCCCTGCTCGCCAACCCCGTTCGTTTCCTACGGTGACTCAAAACCAAATGCAGTTGACAATTGTTGATTTTAAAGTTTCTTCCCCGGGACATCAGGACCCTTAAGGTTTATAAGGGTGAGACAGAGCAGAATGGCTTGATCTGGACGTCTTGAATCCGACGGTATTAACATTGGCGTGGCAGACATTGCCAGTGCGAAGGAGATAGGGTTTGAGACACACAGACATACAGATAGACAGACGCGCAAAGAAAATAATCATACAGATAAGCTGGTATATATGTGTATAGACGAATTTATACAAATATAGACATTCTTTCAGACACCCAAGTAGGTATTTATTTGTACAATTATGTAAATACATTTTTTTTAGTACACTTATACCTGTAAATACCGGTGTATATTCGTTTATATACAGGTAAAAGCCACGTGTTATACTCGTACCGACATGTATACACACGTACATACTCATGTATACGTATAGTTACATTTATGCTTCTCCATGTAAGTACTTATGTATACAAATATACAGTATACGTATATACACGTGCAGACGCGTTCATGTACACTATTTACGTAAAGGCAACGTATTTATTCTGACATGTGCATCTATTTACTATTATACGTATTTACGTACGTATTCACCGGTATATATACAGATATAGTAGTATCACACGTATATGTTCGTAAATCAAACTTCATTTGCCATACCATGAGCGAGGTACCACCTTGTTGTCTACTGATTATGCACTTCGGATCTTTCCTCAAATCATGCCAATAATATGAGAAACCAACAGGATCGTCTAAATTCCATATTTTTTAAATCTAAGACCATAACACTAAGCCATTCGTCACTATAAAGCATGTAGTGCTTTGCCCACTGCAGTCTTGCTTGTTTGTGACACTGTTTCAGAAAAGGTTTACTAGCTAACTTTTGTTTTTGATAAATCCTGATTCGGTTACTGTCTGCATATAGTGTCACGTGATATTTTTGAGCCAAGTCGAGTTTTTATCCGATTAAGAGATACATTTCCAGATACAGCCATTCTTTTAATTCTTCTGTCCTCACGAAAGGTAGTTTTTATCTGAATTTCAGAGCGATACGCAGATTTGAATTGTTTTCCACGTTTCAGAACATTATAAATACCACGTTTAAACCAATTTAAAATCTATGAATTTTCCATACCAGATTTACCTTCATTATTCTGCTTCCAGGGATTAGCATGTTTTTCAAGCAAGAAACTTCGGCATCTTGATAACACGTTCAACCATTGCTACACTTCATAATTCGTTGAAAAGAACCGCACTGGTCCTTCACACATTACGTTTCAAGCGATATTTGCATAAAATCTGATTTGTGCATGAACTTTTGCGACAGTCAAAAATATGTGGTTTGTACTTTCTGATTTTCGTTACAGTTATATTTTTCAAAATTTCAGACACATATTTAGGATCATATTAGCTACGGAGTAGATATTTTAAAGCATTCCGTTGAATGGTTTTGTTTTTATTAAAAAATTTGCATAGTGGTTAGACTTTTGTGCCGCACTGTAGAAGATATATTTAGCAACATTTTTACAGTCCAGTACTGAAGTCTTTTTTTTTTTTTTTTTTTTTAATGTTAACTTTTGAACTTAATAATCAGATTTTTGGAAAATTTGGGCAATATATGTATTTCAACTTTGCTCTCATGTAGACATCTCTTATTTTAATTCACAAACTTTGAGCTAGGCTTCCGCTACATCTTTCGACGGCTTGCGTAATGGAAGGGGAATACTTTTACATTCAAGTCCGGTGTAGTACCTGCTTTAATAAAATATTTACTGTCTTCGTTAGTAACTTTTCGAAGAAAAAATGGAGATAACGTTGTCGTGCTCCAAGTAACAACATTTGTGTAATCAGTGGCTTCGAAATTAAGGGATGGAATAACAAAATTTCAGATGTTTTTGCCTTTAGAAACAGATACTCTGGCTTTTAAAAACTAGGTCTCATTTGTACCTCCTTTCATCAAAAACCATGGCCATTAATAAATTTTCGGGATGCACAAAGAAAGTTTTTTTCAATGACAGGGTGAACAACTTGTTTCAGGTTCTCAGGAAAGTATCCATAGGTTTGAATTGTTTTGTACACATGAATGGGACCCTGCGTGAAGTTTTTGCACTCAATAATTTCAAACCATACTAGCATATAGCTTTTCAAGGTAAAAGTAACTATCTTTGTTGTTGGCGTGTCCGTAATAAACTACTACGGAAAGATTGGTGCCATTGCCTCAAAAGGTTGGACTTCTTTATTAACAGATAAGACAATACAAGAAAGATTTACAGCACACAGAGCGGAAATAACCCCCAGGGCACCGGCGGGAATCGAACCCGCAACCTCCGGCATATGAAGCGAAGCTTCTACCATACAGCCACGGAGGGCCCAATAACTGCCTTCAAACGCATCTAATGTGACAGTTACATTTACGTTCAGTCTGAGGACTATTTGCACAAGTGAGCCATCTGGAATGTGAGAGTGGGTCGGGGTCAAGATTTGATCAAGCATTTGAACAACTGCAACTCTTTATTGTTTGAGATGCATCTAAAAGATCCCATTGATCCTTACTCAAGCATTTTCTGATTACTTCTATTGTTGTACAGTCAATTACCTGAAAATCTATAACAGGCAGTTGTTCACAACATCTGACACGTTCTCCTTATTGGTCCAGAAAATAAACTTAAACCGGTCGTTTCACCATTCAAATGCCGAAAAAGTGATAAGACAATTCGATGAAATGGAATAAACAAATAGCCTATTGCAAAGGTCATCCAACATAAATTTTGAATTGACGAATCGCGACAATTTTCCACCTGGTATAAATTTTAGTACCATCATAACTTATGATATGTAAGCCGTCTAGTGAAATTCGTTGTTCGTTTAGATATTCACTATGTCTTTAGCTTATCCGGAGTTTGGAGGCACGTGGCTTCGTTTCAAGTTTACAGATTTAAATCAAGAAATGGCTACATAAGAGCAACATTGAAACCCAGATCAGTTATGCCCGAGTTTTCCAAAAATTTGGTTATTGAGATTCAACAAGTCATACTTAAAATAATAAGACTTGTGTACTGGATTGTAGAAATTTTGCTAAACATTTTATCATCTTCTATTACCTGAAAACGGCTCATTCTTGTAAATAAAATGAGTTCAGTATAATTAAAAGATACTTCCGAAGTGGAGAAAAAATTAACGTTTATGTATAATATAGTACTTTTTAGAAGGCTTTTTCCTATAATGTTGGAAAAAAAATGTGAACAGATTTTAACTGAATTAAAAAGAGAAAATGCTCAATTTTTCGGGCTTGTTACTGAATCAGGAAGTATTATTTGATTTCAACATCTTTGATTTATCAAGGTTTCACTCTTTTTTTTAAATTTTTTATTTTCCGCATTAGCACTTGAACATAGAAATTCATTGATAGAGTGCACTTATGTAGTGCACTCAGCACACATGAAGAGAGTACAATAGTGTTGTACTCTCTCTTCATGTGTGCTTGAGGTGTAATATAGTAGACATCCTCGTAGTGCACTCTGGTTAACACTAAATCAACTTCAGCGCAGAGCATTACATGGAGAGTTTACAGTAAATTGGCTGTAATTACGTTAATTCTTTTTAAATTAATGTCATCTTGTCTTTTTGCAAATCGTATTCTGAATTGCTTTTAAAAACATTAGTTCTGTATTTACTTCAACATTTGTTTTATAATATATCAAGAAATGATTTCGCCTTGTATACTTGCTGACTCGCCAAGCGTTTTGAAACTTGTGAGGCTCCTTTTAGGGTATGCTGCTCCAACCCGCTGAGGAAGAAGCAGCTTAATTGTGTTTTTCTGAACGTTCTACTTCTGATCCCAAATAAAATAATTTTAAATTAATATTTCAGACATATTTTCTTACTTAGAGATAATTTTAGTTATTTTTGCTTCAAAGAATATTACTGAGATAATGAAACATTGCGGATGTACGTCATCATGTCGTGCAGAGCGATCATCTGTAATTTTTTTAAATGAACGAAGTCTTTCAAATATCGTTGAATGAACGGATCAAAAGAATGAACGATCCTCTGATGAACGGATCATTAAAAAGACATACATTGCCCACCTCTACGCCAAACCCAATCCTGAAAACATGGTAACTTACTAATTGAAATAACTATTATGACGCCCCTCACCCCCGTCTGTAAATTCTGGTTGCGCTAGTGTCTAAAAGCATTGATTTATTTCTTACTATTCAAAACATGAGTGTACATAATGATTTCGTTGTTTAATGAAAACATTTGAGTTAACGTCCACCACCAAACCTAAAAATAATTAACAATGTGGACAAATTCTAGTTATCTTACCTTTTGGTTCTCCAAAATTAAAGATTCGTAGGAAATCTTGTCTCCTACTTAAAAAAAATAATACCAATGATAACGCTTAACAATTGCAAGTGTAACAACCAAGTACTAAAATTTAAGAAATTACGTTCTCAGTTTGCATAATTTCATTAAAATGCTTTTCGTTTGCAGCGAAGTTGACAAAGACACTTAACAACAGTAAGTGACATAAGTAATGCGAAACACTATAGAAAGTTAAAAAATAATCATTTGCAAGTCAAAAATAAGTTTAAAATAATCGTTTGTAGCTTTGTGTTTTGACGGAGTAGTTGTACTGTAACAAATTAATTTTTAAAACATGAAATTTTATTCAAGTACTTCTCAAACTGCAACGGAGCTCGAAGCATTCTTTTTTGCGAGTTAATCTCGAAGAGTTCGTAAAAGCAAGACTTTTTATCTTTTCTCATTTTATAAATCTTTTTACACATTGCTTGATTGAAAGAGCAAAAAAGTAGCAAAAAACTTGTTTCCGGGTTGTTGACTTTCATTTCTTTATCAATAATTTATTCAAAGTTTAACCGAATAATATCCTGTTAACTCGGAAAACTGCATCCTAGCCGTACGGATAAAAGGTCGGAATGCTGATTATTTGCAATAGACACGCAAATAAATCCAAAATACATAAAACAAATGGTTGCTGTGGGTACGTTGGACTCCCCCCCCCCTCCTCCCCCGCATTTTTCTTGCACAAAAGAAGTGATGCTTTAAAAGTCTGCAACAGGTAGATGCAGTCGTTAAAACTTGACTACGGATAGATGGCGGATGACCTTGAAGGAAAACATTTTTATGAGTCGCAATCGGTAGAATCTGCCAGAAAGTACCGAATAGTAAGACATACGGTTCCGTTAATCGTTATCTATTCCAAAATAATACCAAAATCCTTTTACAGGTGATACAAATGATGTTTCGGCTTCTAGGTCATCCGCGTTCTTTTTGTGGTCAAGCTATACTACAAATGTCTGTTTTTTATATACAGAATTGATATTCAAGCACACAATTGGCTCTGGGGGTGAACCAAAGGGTAAGACTTTAATCGAAAGGGAGTGGAAACTAATCACAAATAATGTGAGACAAAAGTCTTGAATCGAATAAACATATTGTGAATAAAGAAGCACTGAAGCTACGTTTACTTATCACTCGAAATAAAAATATATCGAAGGGATGAAAAACACTCGGCTGAGAACGTAGAAGATATTTTTAAGCACGGGGCGTTCAACTAGAATTCTTGCGAGTTAGAACACATAGAACATCAAAATACCTAAATTCCAAATATGGGAAAATATGGAAAATAAGGAAAATTACAAACCGATAACTTTTTGTACTATGTTTTCTTTACTAAGCGCATCTGTTTTTCAGAAACCAATTTCTAAATGTTTGGTTCAAAATTTGTAACATTGCCACTAATTGTGCTTTTCGATTTGCATCATTAAACAAAACATTGGCCGACAAGGGTCAGTTTCGAGGGCCGTAGGTTGGGCACCACTGTTTCAAGCAATAAAAGGTGCTGAAAACTACCATCCTAACTAGACGACAAAAATAAACTTAAGCCGGTATTAATTTCTTTTAAAGTCAACCAAACAATAATGTGAAATAAGAAATACAAAAAAAAAAATACAAAACTTTTGAAGACTATTGTTCATAAAAAAAACAAAGTGAGAATGATAATAGTGAAATGTATTGAGAAACTAAGTCAATATTTTTATTGGTGAAGGAAACAGTTGAATATAGACAAATCCCGTTTTAACGAAGTTCAAGGGACCAGCAAAATCAGTTCGTTGTTACGTAATTTCGTTATACCGATGTCACGAATGTTGTCATTGTTCCTATGTAAATAGGGGACCCCTGCTCGTTTTGCTCGCTAACTATCATTCGCCACCTGCGGCGGGTGACAATGATTTTAATGCTTTACCCCTGGAGGCCTTCAGGACATCTAGGGGGAGGATGTCCTCAGGACATTCTCAGGACTGGATGTCCGGCTTCTGAAGGCTTCGAATGGTGAGACAGGGCGAATTGTTTTTCCCTGGATGTTCTCTAAGCAACGGTACTAGTATTGACCTCTTATACAGTTACAGTCCGGAGGAGATAGGGTTAATTATTCACAGACTGACGCTCTCCGAAATTAACAGTATAGAATTCAGTTGGAGACTACCAGTCTTCGTCGAAACGAGATTTACGCTATAGGGTCATTCCATGCGAAATGAGCAAATCAGCTGTTGCTGACATGTCACAGATTTCAATGAAAATTTTTATTTAGGTAAACCATACATATCTATGATTGAATGCAAAGTATGGAAGTATAAAAAGGGTTCGTTGCTTTGTTATTGAAATTAGAAGTTGATGCTTACGCTAAGCCTAAATTTTCAGAGTCCATTGCTACCAGTTTGTGACTCAATAACTCCATAAGTTATAAACGTACACTTGAAAAATAAAAATTTCCGCATTCTATAAACAATTCTCTATTGAGAAAGAGCAAAGTAAAATTTATTCGGATCTTTTTTTGAATCTGAGATATTAACAAAGATTGAGATTTCGCCAATTTACTTCAGATTTTAAATCACTGTTCTAGCTCTTTTAATGAAAAAATAACAGTAAAAATGATTCAGATTGAAAAACTATCTATAACTATCTGCTCTAATTTAGTAACTGTTTATGAATTTTTTGATGACGAAATTGTACTTTAAAAAATCGAAAATTTTCAAAAATTTCATTTTTTCCTCTGTTTCAGATGTTTTTTTGAAGATGAGAGAATGCTCTAAATTTACTCAATTTTTTCTACGTAACATATTGAAGTGTCTTTTAGATGCTACTAAATTTTAATCATTGGTATCAGCGTATTTTTGGTACTAGAGTAACTTGAACTAAGGTAAAATTTCATTAGTTTCTTCTTTTTATTTTGTAAGTTTGGTAAATCTAACCATTTCTTTTGTGTTTCATTTTCTCAAAAGCATGTTTATGAAGTACAGTCTGAAATGTATTTTTTTTAATTGAAATAAATGTTAGTTTTACTTGCTTTTGCATCATTTAGTCGTTTATCTAATTCTTTGAATTCTCGTAATTTCACATAAGGGTCAATCCATACAGGTTCCATACAGTATAAACTACTCATTCATGTTCAAATATTTCTAAGTTATCAAATTAAAATAATTATTTTGAAAATTACAATATGTTTTTTTCAGTATAATGTACTATATAGGACACAATATACATAATTTAAGAAGGTGCCATGACGTTTTCACACTTTTTATTTCTGTTTTAGTGTGTGAATTGACTAGCAAAATTGCTTAATTTCAAAGACCTGTATCTTTTTTACAAACCAAATACTAAAAACTATATGTATAACATGTATAGTACTTGAACGGCATATTCAATTGGCCAGGAAATTTTATTTTTAATTCCATACCCTTTTGGTTTATAGGAGCCTAAAATGTCATTTTCGTCATTTTTCCGATTTTTGTCGTCATTTTTCCGATTTTTGAGGGTCTGTAATCTAGTACAAAGGGTGCACAAACACACAACAACAGTTACATATTCTTTTTAGCATGATTCCCGTGATTAGTTTTTGTCGTATTTCATTTTGTGTTTTTGTCCCCTACGAGAGTTATCCCCCTTTGAAATGAGTAAAATTTTTACATTTGGTCTTGAACTTTAACCTGCTGCCATTATTTTAATTATTATTTTACAGCTAATAAATTCAGCATGCAAGACTGTAAACTTATGCACTTTAACATCAAAGTGTTAAATTAACTGTCATAAATGTAATTCAAACAGATTTTGGCCAAAATGCAAAGGTTTAAAAGTCCCATTTTTGACTACGAAAATCACTTTTGATGACCTCTAAAAAATCAAAGGTACAGTTGAGAGAAAAAATAAAGTGGTTTTAAACATCTTTCATATGCAGCTTTTAGGAATATGAATTTCAAAAAAAAAAAAAAAAAAATTAAAAATGGTCGAGCGCACCCATCCGTCGAACCTGTATGGATTGAATCACAAAACAAAAAAAGCTATTTTTCTGAATTTTATTTTACGTTTGGAAATCAAAAACCAATTTCGATTTTCTTCAAGCAAATAGTAGAAACACAGCTCTATATTCTTGTAAAATTTTAAAGTTGTCTGAATTTTCCCTCATTTGAATTTTTGTGTGTATGTGAAAGGGAAAATCATCATTTTACAAAATGTCACTAAGTTTAAAACTGATTTTAAAGACAAAGGAGTTAAAATACAACTTCAAAAGTAAGGTATTTCTTTTAAGATACTTAGCACATTATTGGGTATTAATTTCATCAAAGCTAATGCATTCCTTAAAGATTGAGGTTAAAAAATAAAATGCTTAATGAGAAAATTGAAATATTTTCAGTTTTTGAAACTCGGTTAAAAGTTAACTATAATAATTTTGAAAATTTTACTGACATCAGATTAATTACCCTACTTCATAGATTGCAACAACATATAATTTTTATGTTTTCATTAAATAGTTAATAAGATACATGTCTTCAAAAGTGCAACATTTAGCATTCATGAGAATGCTGTTCAATTTGACCAATTTTCAATCGCATGTAACTATTCAAATAAAAAATTTTAAGCAAAAATATTTTAGATATTTTCATATAGGCATAAAAGGAACCTGTATATCAAATTTCATAAAATTTGTTACCATGCGGCCACCACTTTTTGGCGAATTTTTGCTCATTTCGTATGGAATGACCCTATAACGGACTTTGATAAAACGGGGTTTGACTGTATTACCATGGGAGAAAAATAATTCATTCCTTATCCGACCGGATTACTGTTATGAATTTAAAACTCCCTGCGACTACTTTTTCCGTCTCGAAATTAAAATATTTTAAGTACAAAAGTCCTCTATAAACAGTACTTAACATAAACATGCACCAAAGTTTATAAAAGATTACTTTAGTTTCGTTCACTTTTATAGTTTCCACATTTCTAAAAAATGAGCCTATAATATTCACTATTATTTCGCCATCAATTGATATAGTTTCAAAGAAGTGAGTCATTTTAATGCCGGCGATTGGGAGTAAAAAGTGGGGGGGGGGGACAAAAAAAAAACGATTTCTAAAGCTATAGCTGCAGCAAAAAAAAGGGGGGGGGAACGAGGGTATAAAAGAACAAAAAAAAAATCTCTAGGGCTGTTTTAAGAGCAGATGATTTGTAGTTAATGCAAATCTTAAAACTTAACTCACGCTTTATTAAGATTTTAATGAATTTTGTACACAATAACTTTCTCGGAAGAACGTCGACATGAATTATGCTTTCATTATTTACCCCAAAGTATTTCAAGATGTCAAACACTTGGTAATAATTTCATTGAACAAGTATGGCTTGTTTAAGTAACACAATTGTTTTACTAATATCTAAACATAAATGAAAGTGATTGTTTGTGCTAAATAATATACAAAGTTAAAAAAAATTATGTTCTGAAAATCTGAAAATGTTGGCATTTGTTTTTTTTTTGTTTTTTTGTTTTTTAATTTCTAGTTTTGGTTCCTAAATTTGGAAAAAAATAAATGAACCGTAAAAAACGAGGGGGAGGGGGAATTGACCCCCTTGCCCCTCGAATCGCGGCAACTGCACTAACTCAATTCCCGAGTCTTAATGTAACAAAGTTTACAGAGCAAAAAAAAAAGGGAAGAGACCTGCAAAAGCACTTATTTTCACGAGGCTAAAATTTTCTCGAGTTAGTCAAAATTGTAAAAATTTAAGCCATGTGAAATATTTCAACTTAATACAACTAAACAACTTTGTTCTGTTTATATAAAATTCGCGAAGTATTAAGTTTACGAAGCCACATATCTACTCAAAACTGCCGTACGTGAAAATAAGCGTTTTTACAGTACGCATAAACAAAAAAAAAAAAAAAAAAAAAAAGAAAAGAAACCGTTTGTAATGCAAGTAACATTAAACACAACAAATAAATAAGAGATATGTTTAAAAACAGACAGCAAAAATAAATGACGAAGCGAAATCTTAATATCTTAATTCAAGAAAAAGGCGGAGTGAAATGAAGCAGTTCCCCTCCCAATCCCCCAAAGATTGTTTAAAATATCTCGCCAATGAAAAGCATCGTGAAAACTCACTAAAAGAACAAATAAAAATAAATTTTCATATGTTCACTCCTAAACAACTCATTACCAAATTGAGTGAATTCAATAAAAATCTTTCTTCCAAACATCCCCTACCTCCCTATAGTGAGAAAATACTTCCCCTCAATCTCGAAAAACCACGAAAATTCTCATAGATATGAGCTCACAATTAAAGCAAATCATTTTTACAATTTTTATTACTAGACCCCGGACTGTATGCACTTAAAAATGACGAAAATAAGTTTGCAAATATGCACTGAAAACACCTTAAACACGTTAAACAGTGAAACATATGTGCTAAAAACTTAAAATTCTACTTTTTCTGGATAAAAAATCATTTCTATTTTTTTAAAAATAATTTTATAACTGAAACCGTCAACAAGTATCAAGGCAAATATTTTCACAGAATGTGGTATGCATTTATATAAAGTATGCAATTGCGTATGCAAGAGAAAAAAAAATGCATTTAGACCGCGCTTTATTAATTACTACAGTAGAACCTCATTAAACCAGAGTAATAAGAATCCAGATCGTCGGAATGAATGTAAGTACAGATTCAACAACATAACCTATAAATTGAGCCAAGGTACATAAACAAACCACTGTAAACAGTAAAAGTTTTATTTTTAATTCAAGAGAGATAAATATGAAACTGCACAAGACAGAAAAATACAAAAGATGACCTGCAAAAACTTGCCTTTTACTTATACAGTATGGACATCTAAACATTTTTCCGGGCTAAGCAAAGTACGGTTTAATGGGGTCGGTTAAAAAAGTAAACCGCTTTACTAGCAGATCGCATTGAGTCTTAAGGAGTGAACACAACATCGTATTTAACTGTATAAAGAAACAATGTTAAGCATTCAGAATCAAACTTACCCGTTTTCCTGGAGTGAAACTCATCCAAACAAGCAAAAGTTCTCAACTTATATGTTCTCGATTCACAATCAACTATACTTCAAGTTTTCAAAAGTTTGGAGAAGTTGTAAACGAGAGCGTTCATTGAATTTCACAAAGAAATTATTTTCCCGTTTCACGGTCAACGCAAACAGCACGTAAAATCAAGATTCGAAAAGGAAGGTGAGCAAAATTCCTAACACTTTTCACACGAAAGCTCAACCAATTGAATCTCGCCAAATTACTTCTGGAAAGATCGTATGCAAATAAGTTTCGCGCAGAAGATGAAAAAATTTTCTTCCGCTACAAGAAAAAAATGAATCTCTTACAAAATGTTGCATAACTTTAAATCTTAATTTTTTCTTATTATTCTGGAATATAATTGTATAATTATTCCTGTTTGAAAATAAACATCGAAAACGCTTGAAAAGGTAATACAATCTGGAACAAAGGCTACGTTTGCCGACCTCGACCGGTAAATACCGGTCGATAAACTAACGCAAGCAAATGGACCTTCTAGGCACACGCATTTCAAAGAATGTTTCTGAAATAATAAATTTATATAGTTCGTGTTTGTGGGGACTCAGGTGGTTTGAAACTAACTTAAAATAAAAGTGCACTATTTTTGCACTAAAAAAGGAAATATTTCGGGGAACGACGTTTCCCTTAATTCTGCAGAACTGACTATATTATGTGAGGTCTTCAAGTGTTCGAGCTGAGCAGAGCCGCTTTGAACTATTATTTTTTCTAGGGGGAAAATTCTCAATTGGTAGAATGAAATTCCAATTTTACCGAATGTTATAATGAAAGCATGATCACACATCTATTGAAAAAGAATATTGTGTATCATTAAAAGACAATTTAAAAAATAGCACAAAAGAAAAAAAAAATCAATGTTGCAATAGTGTCTCCAAATTTGGAGAAAAACCAGTACAAATGGTAGGCGAACCTCTCCTTTTTCTTGGAAAAAGAGATAGTACTAGTAGCATTTAGGCGCTGCTCTGCAGCATTAAATAAAAAAAGTTCAATAAGAGTCTACCTAGGATTTTATCTTTAAACGCGTTTTACTCAAAACTTGAACATGTCCACTTACATCCCTTTGCTTCTCACTGCCTCATATGTGTATGTATGTGTTTCCGTGTCAGCCTGATTGGTAAGGCGTTGTAATAACTAGAAAGTAGTGGGTATCGATGACTACCGGTAGAAGATCATCCAGGTGCGCTAATGGCGGTTGGTGACAAGTTAAAGTTTTCGCGGTCACCTCTTAGTTCTCCAAAAACGCATTTCAAAAATCATCTGGGTGCTGGATCAGGAGTCACTCGTTTCCTTGTCTGGATCAAAAAGCAGAGCTCCCTCCAATCAGCTAAACCACGTGTTGTGGTAGATACGAGGAGCCCTGGAGGCCCTCTGGGATTTTAGTAAATAACTTGATAAATTTGCTCTCAATGAAGATTTGTTAAGAATGTACATGGCAGCCTGAGTGTAAGAGCAGGGGTGAGGGAGATGGATGACCTTCTTGACCCTAATCCTCATGACTGACATAGTGCGCGGGAGAAAGAACAGGAACTAAAGCCTTGACCGTTGAATTTCACGGGATAAAAAAAAAAAAAAAATATTTACTCTTGCAAATTGTGAGTACATGGTCAGTATTATGCTCCAATCCAGATTTTTTTCAATTGGGGATTTACTCGATCTCCCCCCCCCCCCCCTCCCTGTTCCACGGGATTGATATGAAATTTGAAGGAAGCGAGAAATAACAAATAGCAAGAGACAAATTTATATTATTTGTGAACAATAATGTGCGTAGAAAGAAGCGAGAGGGGCAGGGGGTAAACTTTTAAGGGTCGTTGGTTTTAGCACATGCTGCCAACCGTAGTATGATATATTAAGTATATGTTACGACTGGCGTAACCCCCAACCCCCAAGGCAAGTTCTGGCTGTATTAATGGTGAAAAAAGCAAATTTAATAATGTTTTTTTTAAGTTTTTTTGATTATTATAACTAAAATTATGTTCCTTTGACAGCAATTATTTAATTTCCGTTAACTTGTTATTGCAAACAAATCTGAGGAAGGTAAATCAGTCAGTGTCTAAAAGTAGAGAGGAGGGGCACACAAATCAATGAGTAATTCGGCAAAAATAATGTACCCCCTTTACCAATTAGAGAAATAATAATAATACTAAGCTCGCCTTCTTTTAAACCAAAAGATTTGACAATACTTCTGAGCAAGAGAGTAAAGGTTTGTATAGATCAATCCTTAAAAATAAAGGCGAAAATTGTGTTAACGCTTAGTGAAATTGATAAATTTTCAAAATATTCGTTCGAATATCGTTTAAGAAAATAGAATTTTGTTCGCGTTCTCGTGTACTGTTGAAAAAATTACAAATGGGGTAATATAATATGTTTCATGGTATTGTTGACCAGAAAACCCTTAATTTTATGTCATATTGCCAATCCTAGTATCAGGGTGCCCTGGTGGGAGGTGACGGAGATCACTCTGACCTCCAAAATATGTTATTTGGCAAATTTAAGTGACGATTTGGAAAAATTATCATTCGGCAAAATTAGGAGTTCAATTCGGCAATTTCAGAATTTATCCATCCCAAAAATTTAAGTTATGGGCTCCCCTGCCTTGTATATTAATTTATAAGCATGTAAAGTTTAGTGGCTAACCAACACTCGGTAGAAGAAAATTCTAGTTTCCTTATTATCCTCGACCCCCCCCCCCTCACCCTAATAGACTCACAAAGAAAATTCAGGCTTCGTGGCGCTGTCGCTTTTTTAATAGAACCCAATGTTTCATTACGAAATAACATGAGACCTTTTACTTAAAGATAGGTAAACTAAATTTAACCTTTCAGATACCACAGTTGCGTAAAACTTTACGACACAAGTTAAAACAGGCTTTTTCAGAAAACATTCGTCTATTTTAAGTTGAAGCAATATGGTTATTTTTGATTATTGACGAGGCATCGTTAATTCGTACCATTTCCGACATCAGAAACGGGGAAAAAATGTTGCGATAAGTTCTACGCCTGGCTCGCTTGCAGTAAAATCCAAAACAGATTTCATAGGAAGGTTTTAAAAGTTTTAACACGAAGCGGTTCAATTTGTTTCTTTCGGAAACTTATCAGTGTAAGCTATTTCTGTATCAAACGTTTATTCCTATATAAAGAAATGTAGGTTTACCAGAAGCATTTATGTTAACCAACAAATACTTCTCTATTTCAATTGTTTTAAGTGTAACTAATGCGATGAAAAACAAAATGTCGTAACATTTTAATAGAGTAATGTATTCATCTGGCCATTAGCAAGTTTACAAAACTTAAACTTGCAAATACACTTGCCAAATCTGAAAGCAAATGGAAAACGCCGGATAGCGAATCTCAGATGTAGTGTCAACAAACATCTCTTATTGAATTTGGAATTTCATTCTTTGAATTTTCGTATTGAGAGCAAAAAGTCCTGCAATTTACCTCTTTTTCTTGTAGTGGGAAGAGGCTTATGATAGCTCTTATATTAATGTTATATATTAATATCGTATGGTTGACAACCGTGGATCCAGTCTTACAGGGGTGGACTGGGTCCTCCAAGAAGGTGGCAATCTTGACTTCCAAGTGGCGCAAAAAAAAAAAAAAAAAATAAATAAATAAATAAAAAAAAAATAAAAATAAAATTAAAAAAAAAATAAAAACTTCAAAACTCATTTCTGCAGATACAGCCGTTTACCCGCTCACGGCAGTATACGCTCCCTAATGCCTCCCTCCCCCCGATTATGCTACCTTCTCGCTGCGCACCCGTGACATCCACGGACAACGTAGAAGTAATTGAGGAGTTTACTTTCAAAACGGATTAATCCACTTTTGGAAAGAAAAAAAACTATTTTTTCGTTTTCAGAATCTCTACTAAAAGCCCTATCGATCCATGAATTTCTTCCCGAAGTGGTTTATATCTGAGGAGTTTACTTTCAAAACGGGTTATATCCAGTTATATATATATATATATATATATATTGGCAAAACGAAAAAACGTTTTACGCACAAACACTTACTGTTAGAATTTCGAATTTTTCACAATGTTTTAGTAGAATAACAAGTGACTATTGGCATGGGTCTAGGAATTTTTCTTCAACTTTATCAGACTTAAATTGCCATTTTTATTTTGGATATATTCCCTTTTGGTGTAACACAGTGGAAATCATCACTTATGCAAAAAAGCACGCATTTTCTTCTGAAATAAACTTTAAAATTGAAACAAAATATTCAAAAAATTTTAATTTGTTTTTTTATTCTACTTTACTCCTTCCTAGTTATTTCATTATTTTCATTGAACATTTCAAAAAATAAATAAATAAATAAATAAATAAAGGACCTTCGATCCCATTAAGTATGAACAATGAAACCACCCAAGCTGATTCAAATAACAAAGTTGTATATAGGTATTAATAGATCACAATTTTTATCACAATTAATCACAATTTAATCATTAATTAATCACAAATTAATAGTAATATCAATTATTTGATATTAATTTAGTAATCATAATTTGACGTCACGCTTGCTTAACTGATAACAGACTTGCACAAGGCGCAAGGTGCTGCGATTTCTTAATACGGACAGGTATCATGCTTGATTGGAAATGCTCAACCAGTGCCTCGCTCCACTGTTTTATTTGTGAACTACTATTGAATTAGAAGTGGCAAATTTAAATTTGGATATGTGCCCTTTTGATATGAAAGTGAATGAGTGGATACCAGCAAATAAGGTATAGGTTCCACTTCGCTGTAAAAGACCTGGCGAGAAATAAGTGGCTGGATAGTGGATATACACACTTAGGTGATAAAACCAATGTTTACGCATTTTTTCGCAATAGACATAAAACACCGAGCAGAAAGAAATTCATAGGTCGATACTGCCTACATTAGAGATTCTGAAATCGAAAAAAAAAGGTACTTTTAAAAAGTGGATACAATCAGTTTTGAAAGCAAACTCTGTTTAAAAATGCGTAAAAACTGGTTTTGCCACCTAAATGGTGTATATCCATTAGGGTGGAACGAAAAAAACAAAGTTTTTATTTTCGAATCGTAATAGTGCGGAAAAGTTGCGATTGGTGAAGACTTACAAAACAAAACAAAGATTTTTAAAATCGGATAATATCTTCCGATCCCGCAACGAGCCTGAATATTTGAAAAAATGGAAAATTTCGTGTTTTCTTAGTGATTTTTCAAAAATTTTGTTTTATGTTTCTTTTTAAAGCTCTAAGATGAAAAGTTACGATTGGTGAAACCTTCAGAAATTAAAAAAAAATTTGAAATCGAATAATACCTTCTGATCCAGAACCAAGCCTAAAAAATCGAAAAAGTTGAGAATTTCAGGATTTTTCCGAATTTTTAACATTTTTGGATCAATGTACTTTTTCAGGCTACAGAACGGAGAAGTTACGTTTAGTGAAGACTTCAAAGTGAAAAAAAAAATATCTTTTTGAAATAAAACAATATCTTCCGATCGCGCAACGAACCTACATGTTTGAAAAAATGTAAACTTTAAGCCCCTTTTTTCAGCTTTTTTTTTTCTTTTAGTTTAACGATCCTCATAAGTTCGGTATGAAATACTAATGGAAGAACGTTTGTTTATAAAACAAATGTGATGTTTCAGTACTAGAGCCTGCCTGTAAATTGTTCACATGGCCCTTTAATCCCGCGATACTTATATTTGTTTATGCCGCTTAGTACAGTGTATGCATCTAATACGCCCCATTAGCGAAATAAAGAACCGCAAAAATTTCACAGACGATGCCATTCATGGTTTCTGAACAATTCAAATCTGTCGATACTTACCTGACAATCTAAAACAAGTTGTTTGCCCTGTCATTGAAAGAAACTCTTTCTTTGCGCATCCCGAAAACTTATTAATGGCAATGGTGTTTAATGAAAGGGGGCACATAAGAGAACTAGCATTTAAAAACGTCTTAAAAGCCAGAGAATCTGTTTCTAAAGGCAAAAGCATTAGAAACTTTGTCATTCCATCTCTAAATTTCGAAGCAGAAGGTTACACAGAGATTATTAATTGGAACACGACAAAGCTATCTTCTCCACCTTTTCTTCGAAAAGTTCCTAACAAAGACATTGAAAATTTTATTGTAACAGGCACAATACCCGACTGGGATATAAAACTATTCCTCTGCCATACGCAAGCTGTCGAAAGATGTGTGAAGCTAATGACGGAAGCTTCACTCAAAGTCTGTGGATTTAAATCAAAAGATGGCTACATAAGAGCAACATTGAAATCCAGATCAATTATGCCCGAATTTTCCAAAAAATCTGATTATAAATTAGCTTCAACAACTAACACTTAAAACAATAAGACTTGTATATTGGATTGTAAATTTGGTAAACATTTTATAACTTTCTATTATTTGAAAATGTTTCATTGTTGTAAAGAATGGTAGTTTTGCTTTTTTCGAATATACCTTAAAAGTCAAGAAATAAATTAATGTTTATGTGTAATATAGGGTTTTTTAAAAGGCTTTTCCCTGTAACACCGGGGAAAAAAACAACAAGAACAATTTTATTTTTAATCACTAAGAAAAGATGAAATTCTCAATTTTTTTACTTTTCATGCTTGTTCCTGGATCAGAAGGTATTATTTGATTTCAAAATGTTTTTTTAAATTTCTGAAGGCTTCACCATCGTAACTTTTCCATCTTAGAGCATTAAAAAGAAACGTTGGAGCAACATTTTTAAAAAATCTCTAAGAACACATGAAATTTTCCATTTTTTTTCAAATTTTTAGGCTCGTTGCGGGATCGGAAGATATTTAAAAATTTTTGTTTTGTTTTTTAAGTCTTCACCAATCGCAACTTTTCTGCACTATTACAATTCAAAAATAAAAACTTTGTTTTTTTCGTTCCACCCTAGTAAACAACTTGTTTTAGATTCTCAGGTAAATATCGACAGGTTTGAATTGTTCTGTGAACATGAATGGCACCGTCTGTGAAATTTTTGCGGTTCTTTATTTCGCTAACGGGGCGTATTAGATGCATACACTGTACTAAGCGGCATACACAAATATGAGTATCGCGAGATTAAAGGGCCATGTGGACAATTTACAGGCAGGCTCTAGTACTAAAATATCACATTTGTTTTATAATCAAACGTTCTTCTATTAGTATTTTATACCGAACTTATGAGGATCGTTAAACTAAAAGAAAAAAAAAAGCTGAAAAAAGGGCTTAAAGTTTACATTTTTTCAAACGTGTAGGTTCGTTGCGCGATCGGAAGAAGTTTTATTTCAAAAAGATTTTTTTTTTCACTTTGAAGTCTTCACTAATCGTAACTTCTCCGTTCTGTAGCCTGAAAAAGTACATTGATCCAAAAATGTTAAAAATTCGGAAAAATCCTGAAATTCTCAACTTTTTCGATTTTTTAGGATTGGTTCTGGATCTGAAGGTATCATTCGATTTCAAATTTTTTTTTTATTTCTGAAGGTTTCACTAATCGTAACTTTTCCATCTTAGAGCTTTAAAAAGAAACATAAAACAAAATTTTTGAAAAATCACTAAGAAAACACGAAATTTTCCATTTTTTCAAATATTCAGGCTCGTTGCGAGATCGGAAGATATTATCCGATTTTAAAAATCTTTGTTTTGTTTTGTAAGTCTTCACCAATCGCAACTTTTCCGCACTATTACGATTCGAAAATAAAAACTTCGTTTTTTTCGTTCCACCCTAATATCCATCCCCTTATTTCTCGCCAGATCTTTTACAGCAAAGTGGAACCTATCCCTTATTTTCTGGTACCCAATCTTTCATATCAAAAGGGCACATGTCAAATTTGAATTTGCCTCTACGAATTTAAAAATAGTTTACAAATAAAATAGCGGGCTGAGCATTTCCAACCAAGCGTGATACCCGTCCGTATTAAAAGATCGTAGCTCCTTGCGTCTTGTGCAAGTGTTATCATTTAGGTAAAGCGCGACCTCAAATTGTGATTATTAAATTAATATTAAATCTTAATATTAAATTGTGATTAATTAGTGATTAAATTGTGATTAATTAGTGATTAAATTGTGATTAACTGTGATAAAATTTGTGAACTATACCTACAACGTTATTTGAATCGCCTTGTGTGGTTTTATTCTTCATACTTAATTGAACCGAAGGTCCCTATTTTTTTTGAAACGTTCAGTGAAAAGAATAAAGTAGGAAGGAATGAAGACGAGTAAAAAAAAAGTATATTTAAAAAATTATGAATAGTTTGTTTCAATGTAATAAGGTTTATTTCAGAAGAAAATGCGTGTTTTTTTTTTTTTTCAAAAGGGATGATATTCACTATTTTTCACCAAAAAGGAATATATCTAAAATAAAATTGGCAATTTAGGTCTGGTAAATTTTCGAGACTTATGTCAATAGCCACTAGTTACTCTACGAAAACATTGTGAGAAGTTCAAATTTTTAACAGTTAGATTTTGTACGTAAAACTTTTTTTTTCCAAAAATATATAAAACTGGATATAATCCGTTCTGAAAGTAAACTCCTCAATTGAGCTCATCCCGCGATTTCCAAGTGCGCGACGTAATTTTAAATCCTTATTCCGCTATTGCGTATAGACATTTCTTAAAATCGACAGGTTTGACTGTTAAAGCTTGCCGATTTCAAACAGCCTTTAAAATTATTAAAGTTCATTTCTAAATATTCATTTTCGGTTGTAATTTGGTTTTAAGCATTTATGTTCGCAATGTTATTGCTACATCAAAAGTTTGATTTATGAAAACTGCATAAAACTAGATATTATCGAATATCGAAGTAAAGTAAAATTGACTTATAAAATTGATTAGGAAAAAGAATAGTTTTATGCAGGGGTTCCGTTTTAACCTGCAAAGACCTTTATTTTCGCAACCGGTAGTCCCAGATGTATACTTCCATCTGCAAAAGTGTTCAAAATTAGATACGGACTTAAGATATTGAAAGTTTGGAGTAAAAATTAAAACATGTCAAAAAATACAAAATTTAACTTTTTATACGGGCCCCAGGTCCCCTAACTTATGTTTAGGATAATAATCTTCATTGAAAAATAATTTCAACACAATAAGTTTGAAATTAGTACGACCAATATTCACCGAGATATGAAACGCAGCGTTTTGTAACTTACACCACTTTTCACTCGACGTTTTGTGGGGAAATATAGCGGTTAACAAGTGTTTAAAATTATATGTGTGCATAGAGTGTGGTTTTTCAAACTGATCGAGGTTTCGTCGTGTGTTTTTGCGTATCACGAAATAAAATTTGCTTTGATTTTTGAATAGCAATGAAAAATATAAATACCTTGTTTTTCTTACATTGATGACCGACCTGTCATTCTTCTGAATGGGCGATAAGTTTCAATCCTACCCTTCTGTATGGTCCCTTAAAAGTTTGAACTGGAGTATCTCCTTGAGTTTTGGTCGCACAAATGTCAAGTTTTTGTGTCAATAATAGTTTCCAATAGAGATTATTACTGTAAATATTAGTTAGGGGACCTAGGGCCCGTATAAAAAGTTAAATTTTGTATTTTTGACTCCTTTTTATTTTTGCTTCAACCTTTCAATAACTTAACTCTGCATCTGATTTTGAACATTTTTGCAGTAGGAAGTATACGTCTTGGACTAACGGTTGCGAAAATAAAATTATTGCAGATTAAAACGGAACACGCTGTATACATAAGCTTGAAAAAATTGCCTTTATTCCAGCAAATTGTAAACTTTACCTTTAGATTTTAAAGTCCGGCTTAATATGCAACACAGACTACAAAAACAAGATTCGACTTTCTATACCAACTCTTACTTTCCACAAAATTGATCGTTTTTCCATAAAAAATTGGGTTCGTCATACTTGAGCCTCTTTTATGCATTTTCCATTATTATACAAAACAGATTTCTTTTCTTGTCAAAACTTTGTAACGTAAGATAAACAGAAGCGGTCTGCTGACTAGTCAACTGCATTAAGCAATTTGAGATTTGAGGACTAATTTATCAAAAGGCAACATATCCATTTTCCAAAAATGTTTAGGTAATAAAACAAAAGGTAATTACTCGTATGCTAATGGAAAAATAGTCTTATTTTATGGGTACAGAATTGAACACAAATGCATAACAGGTTACGTCCCAGACGAAGAAATTTTTACATTACAAAAAACTCGGAAATATAGCCATTTTAATTTTTCATATGTTGCCCTGTGAAGAAAAACCTAAGTGCTGATAGCTCCAATTTCACGAAAACACTAATCTATCACCTCCTCATATCCTCATTTCGAAGTACTTCTTGACTCCAAAACCAGTGAATTAAAATTCAAAGAGTTTGGACACATGAGATTTTGACAAAAAAAAAAATTATCGTTCAAGAGATACAATCAGGATATGTTTCCTTTTGTTCGAAATGAAAACTGTACCATACTTAACCCTATTGTTGAATAAATCGCCTTATGTGTAGAAGCAAACAATGCGTATTTACAGAATTGACTTATTAAGCGTAGCCTCGTACCTTAACGTACAATAGAATGAAGAAATGTTGGAGAAAATAGGGTAATGACGCTCAGAGCATAATCCCACTCACCCAAATATCACTAAATAGAATGAATCTAAAAACTCGCAATTAGAACCGTATATATTTATAATAAGGATATAGTCAAAGTCAAATGTTTCTGTGACCTCACATAATTCGTTTGCAGTCGTTTTACTATAAAATTCTACGATATCTAACTTGCAAGTTAGCGAGCATTGTTATTTTGTAATTTTATTTTATATGTTCCTGTTATTAAATATAAGCGCCTAGCTGCACGTTCATGTTTTTACTTTTATAGTCATTTGCTACGCCAATTATTGGGCCCTGAAGTCCCAACATGGCGATGAAGGGTATTTTTTGTAATTTTTTCCTACCAATGTTGTTCTCGAAACTGGCGACTCAGCTTAAAAGATAAAACGGATGGGTGCAGTATAAACATGAATAATGACAAGTATATTTTAAAGTATTGCCTCAAGAAGCAGTAAATAAAATTCAGAACAGTATTTAACTACTATTTATAATAGGCACGTAGCTGAGCACACTTAGCATTGCAAAGCAAATGCCATTATTTGAGAATAAATATAAGTAAAAATTTAGCTTTTTACTTAAATGATTTTTTTTTCGATTTTAAATGATATTCTAACTTGCCATATTACATAATAAACAAAATGAACTTGAGGAATAATGATTTAAGAAATTCTTTGTGCTTTTTTTCATTTTGGCACAATGCCTTCAGACCCTAACTCTTGGCAGAAAAGCATTTTTTTTTTGTTTCTTGCTCTTTTTTTCAGCAAATACGCTTGACGATAAAAGTAAACTTTTAAAACAAATTATTTACTTCAATTAATTTTTGTTAATTAGTTGTGTCAACTGCATATCGTCGGTTTAGAAGAAAAGCTCACTAAGTGCATTTTAAGTCGATTTTGATGTGTTAGCACATTTGGTTACTAAAAGCTGGGATGATTAATCGAAAATTGCAAATATGCAGGCTTAAAATAAAACTTGGAATATCAAGAAAAAAAAATTGCAACAAAAAATAGCCCAGCGTTTTTCTTTTTTTTTAATAATTATTTTCAAATTTTTTTCCAAATTTCCAGAATATTAATCAAAGTGCACTTAGTGAGTTTTTCCTCTAAACCGACAATATTGTTAAAGTTACAATATAGTTCGTTTTTTTTAACACAGTTAAGAAAAACCCATTAAAAGACTGAAATTAATACATCGAGTGAGCTCAATTGTACTTGATCCGCACTTTAAGATTTTTTTTTTCTTTTTGCGCTTTTTACGAGCGGGGGGGGGGGGGGGGAACACAGCAAAATATGGTAACGGCACCAGTAACAGACATGTTTAAGACATCGCTCCCAAGTTAACCCAAATTTCTGAGCCTTTTAAGGTTTTTAGAATTTTTTAATTATTTTTCTTACATGCAACTACATCTCATCTAACGTTCGGCTTTCTTCTGTACCCTTTGAATAGTTAATTTATTTTTGTCTGCTCAATTTCAGAAAAAGATTGGACAGACAGCGAACAGTAACAGACACCGATAATTTTGATGATACCCAGTAACAGATAGGATGAGGAAAGGATGAGTAATGGACAAAATTCCCTTTTTATCTTCAAAATGTGCAAAAGCTTTTTTTCTAGAAATAAGTCCCATTTTAATTCCATTGAACATGAAACTTCTGCTGACCTCGTGGTAATTGTTTATAGCCTTCCACCACTGCCTTGTAAATACCAACTGGCTCAACAAATTCACTCTGATAACACTAGATGGTTTCACCGTATTCATAGGCCAAAACAACATCAGTTTTACCCACCTAAAATTCTTATTATTTAAATCAAAACTTACAACAGCTTATTGCTGGACCCTTGTCTGTTACTGGTGCCGTTACAATAGTATAATTCTTTTTTTTTTTGATTAAAATTTCGGGATTTCTGGACACCAAACCTTCCACCTTCTTTGCTACGTCAGAGTGTTTATCAATCTGTATATGACAAGTATTGCACTGCAGGCTGCCGTACCTCAACAGTTAATTTAACTCAAATGTACACTTTCTTTTGCTTTTGTTTTCCGAATAGGGTAAACCAATAAAACCCTCCTCTTAGGTACGGCCTTGTTCAAAAAAATTGTTTATTATTTATTTAGTTATTTTACATAACTGGTGAGTGGTGATGCATTAGCGATAATGATCAATTGTGGCAAATTTGATTTTTTTTTCAATAATTAACAATGCAATACTAATTCATGCTACAAAAACCAGCCGGTAAGAATAACATTATGTTTTATATGCATTCCAACCAAAAGTGTTTTTTTCTACAAGCACTGTTGCCGGGGAAAAACAATCGCCAATATCGAAACAAAAAATATCCAGCAACCAGCATTCAATTGAATTTTGACGTCTTGAATTCAAATTATATTTTTCGCAATCGCGAATTGCGATAGGACCATACTCGTTGAGTTTCTTGTTTCAACAAATGGAATAGAAATGGCCAAGAAATTTGCACTCGTCGACACAAATTTCTAGAATAGGTAATACGAGGTATATCCATAAAAAAGAAATGGTGACTAAGGTACGGTAATAAATAAATATTATGGCCGATATTCACCAGTACACTTATCATAAAGATTGTTTACAACGTAGAACGTTGTGTATTTTTATTTCGTATCAATCTTAAATGATGGGAATCAATAATCTGGAAGTTTTGTATTTAGATGAAGTTTCTCCAGAAAACACGTAATACTGCCCCCCCCCCTTTTTTTAAAGTAAAATATGCTGAAGTCAAGCGTTGAACGAACGCAAACGATTTGTAACCATGGCGATGAAAAGTTGCCCTCTTACTATTAAAACAACGAGTTAGAGTTAATCTCGCCGTCGTGGCATTCTGAAAAATCAGAGCAGCATGAACTTTGGTCAAGTGAGGATAATAAGCAGTACGTGATTGCTAAAAAAAAAATTGAATTTTGACATTTTGAATTCAAATTATGTTTTTCTCAATCACGAGTGTGTATGTAGGCGTGTGTGTTTCTGTGTGTGTGTTGGGGTATGTGTGTGTAGACATGTGTGTTTGTGTGCTGGCATAAGTGTGTGGGTAGTTGTGTGTATGAATGTATGTGTGTGGGGGGTACGTGTATTTATGTGCAGGGATGTGGGTAGTTGTGTGTGAATGTTCTTCTGTGTGTATGTGTATGTTTTTGTGTGTGTATGTTTATGTTTTTGTGTGTGTGTATGTGTAGGTAGGTGTCTGTATGTATGCGTGTGTGTATGTGTTTGTGTGTGTGTATGTTTTTGTTTATTTGTGTAGGTGTATGTGTGTGTAGTTGTGTATGTATGCGCGTGTGTGCAGGACATGGATGGAACCTGGAGACGGCTTTCGCTAGAGGAGCAGCATCGTGAGGAGCCGGTCGACGGTGATGGTGCGGAGGGTGGCGGTGGGAAAATAAAATGATAGCACGCCAAAAACAGTCAAATGAAAGCAATAAGCAATCGTGATTGCTCAAAAAAATGAATTTGTGGCACTTCAAAGCAAAGCAACTTTTATAAAACATATGCTTCTGAATTCTAACTTTCTTTTTCACTCCATCCAAATCAATATGTCTCCTCATTCCTCATCGCTGCTTCCGTAATGTATGCTGTTAGTATTACGGAAGTAGCGACCTAAGCCATGCGTCAAATTACAAAGAGTTCAACAATAAAAAGCATTAATTTTAGTTTCTTGTTCGGACTGCATTTTTCGTACAGTGAACGCAGTACAAAAATACAATCTTTATGTTTTCAAAAACTTTAAAAATGCATTTTTTTCTGTACCTACTGGATGCTAGATGCTTTATTCAAGAGTTTCGCAATACAAAAAAAAAAAAAAAAAAATGATAAAAATGTAACATAACTGCTGTATTTTTTCATTTTTTTAAAAATTTATTTTAACTATTTTATATTTATTATTTTAACTATTATTTTATATTTATATATTTTAATTTATTAATTTAACTATTTAATATTTTAAACTATTATTGCTATTATTTTTACTATTAAAAATAATAGCAAGGTATCGACAGCAATTCTCTCGAAGTTTTGGCTACCCTAAAATAGCTGCAGGTATTGCGTTATGGAAATTTTTCTTAATTTAGTAGCAAAACATTCCAAAAGATCAAGAGTGCAAGACTTTCTAAACGTCTGGGAAAACGCTACCCACTGCTTGCACGTTTGCTATTCTAGCACCTTAAAAGCTCTTAAGAGTAAAGAGGGTGGTACATTAAACTCTTTTGAACAGAGGCAAGTTACTGATACAAAAGCTGTTTTGTGTAAAATTTACCTCGAAACTTTCCCAGTAAGCCATAGAAAAAGTTTTGATGAACATTATGTACTACCATTTGTATAAGAGTTTATGATTTTAACAAAGTATGTTAAAAGTTTACTTTCTCTAATAAATTGTCCAGTTTATCCGAATTTGAAATCAATCCTATTAAAATGATACTGCCAAAAACTTCATAACTTCAACCAAGGAACATTTTCTACTTTAAGATATATTAGGAAAATTTATTAAATTGAAAACTCACTAATGATTTCGGCGGGGGAGGGAAAAACGGCCAAGTTTATATCAGTAATAGAAGCTATTCAAATGAGTCGTCTATGCTTAAAAAGGAACCTTTCTAAAACAAGACAGCTCTTCCAATATATTTTGATTCTTTTTAACATCAGTTAACAGGTTTTCAAAAGTAGCAAGTGCTTCGAGACATTGAGAATCAACAACTTCATGCCCACTGACAAGGATATTTTTTTTCAAGTTTGGACACCTTTCAAAGAGTTTACGATTCTTTAAAGTCAGAAGTAGAGAATTTTAACTAACTTTATACAGCAAAAACCTTCCGAGTCAAATGATGACATTTCCTTCGACACGAATTCTTTGTGTTCAATTTTAAAACAATATAGAGCTCAAGCAGTATCTGAAGGTGAATGACTTGACCATCTTCCCCTTTTAAAATTAAAGGCGACTTCTGCAGTTTTGGAGATACCTAAGCTGTGTATATTTTATGTAGTTTTGTTTCTGTAATAGAGCAAAAACGATTCGCCTTATTTTGAAAAAGACCTCAGATTTACAAGACGTAAATTGTTTTTGTAATTAACTCTACCGGTTGGTATTGAACACGCAAAATAATTTTTATGATGAAGAAATACTGAATATAGTACTTTGCACGCGCCGAGTGACGTTTTCACCAAAAGTGATTGATTTGGAACCATTTACTTTCAAAAATAAACTCGTGGAAATAATTTCCGCTTATAATTAAATCAACAAAATGTTTTGATAAAAAACAAGGCAATATGTTTCAACGCAATGTCTCTAATGTATCACTTCCTATTGCAGGATAAAATCAGATTGAGTGAGATTCGTACGATATAGTCTGTTACACATTTCACATGCAAGAAAAACACTGAAATATTCCATCAGAAAAAGATGCAAGCGCTTGGCCCTTATTGTGTTACACGCATAAAAATAAAATATTTAAGATGTATTATACACTGAATGTACGCAATAATGAATGACTAATACACCGAATGTACGCAAAATAATCGATTCTAAAGTCTAATGATTGGAGATTTCTTTTTAATTGAAACAGTGTTATCCGATTAGTATTTTGAGACGATTCATTCTTTTTTTTTCTTGTTAAATACGCAAAGGGAAACAATGTTATTTTACGTTACATACTATGCATGCAAGACCAGACAGTTTTTAAAACTTTAGTTATGTGTCTGTAGCATTTGCTGCGACCCTCACCAATTCAGTTAAGAATTACTCTGACGACAATACTACCGTGCTAAGCACAAAAGTCGTATCTGCACTTTTTATCATAGTTACGATCATCAGGTGGCTCTTGGTCTTATATTTTACCAAAATACAATGCTTTACGGTCATTTGGCAGTAAGAAATATTTTAAAAAAATTATTTTTAAAAAATTACAAAAAAATTTATTAAAAACATTTCTGAACATTTGCATCCGAACCAAATACATGGAGGCGAAAAAATTTAAACTGCAGTTTCTCATTTAGAACTCGGCAAAAGATACAACTTTTGCGCTTAGCAAGGCAGAATAATGGCACATTCAAACATTATTATTTTGAAATATACATGCAATGCTCTTTCTCACCACAATATTAGCAAAGACTTCGATTACATAGCGCCAGCTATGCATTTGAAATTTAAGCGTATAAGCGATGTAAAGCGCACACTTTTTAAATTATCGACGAGAAAGAAAATTTGCTAAATTTAAAAATACAGTGTTCAATTACGATGAAAGAACCAAATGGGAAAAAATAATTTAAAAAAGATGTTTTTATTGTTTTGGTTTTTTAATTAAAATTAGTGTAACAAAATCTTCATTTTCTCCATTAAATGTAGTCTTCAGACGTACCACTACCGTCGGTGATAAGCGTTATGCAGGCTTTACGAAGATATAATGAAACCAATTTTCAAGAAAGTTAAAATTTGACAAACTAGAAAATAAAATCAGAACAATGCTAGCATTTAGTAACGTGATATGACTGGTGTTTGGTGTTGTATAAAAGGTTTATTATACCTTTTACAACTGTTATTATATAATGGAACAGTTCAAAAATATTCCACTTTAGAATTAATACTTGCTGCCTATGTGATACACTATTAGTTAATATCAAACTACAAGAACTAACCAGTAATAGCTAAGTGCGTATTTTTTGAGGATATTGTAGAAGAAAAAAGTAAATATTCATACTTAAATTCACTTACCCATATTTTGCTCCAACAAAGATTAATTGTATATGAGCGTACACAATTACAATTCGACACTACGCAGGTAGCGATATAATCACAAATGAAGCACGCGGATTTCCTAAAAAGTAGGCGGGGCCGGGTTCAATCGTTGGCGAGTTGCACAGATGCTGTGAAAATGAATTTCTCGGAGTCAAACGTTTCAGTTTGAGACGTACCTGATAATTCAAAACGAAACAAACAGATATTATTAGTTTTCAGTTAAAATGTAAACAATTTTTTTAAAAGCCACAGGTTTAAATTTGGAGGAAAATCAGCTATTTACGAACCTGTACGCCATGTTGTTACACGAAAGATTGCAGCACGTTAAACATACAGATGATCTTCTTAATGATAAAAAAGAAGTTTTTAAAAATGGTTTCTTTAAAAATATGGCGTAATATTGAATTGTTTGTTGTTATTGAATTTGTTGATAATGAATTGTGTGTGTGTGTGTGTGTTTTTTTTTTTTTTTCTTTTTCAAATATAAGAGACGAAACCACTACGTTCAGATCTGTTTAGCAAAAATGCTTGTCATGGGGGGGGGGGGGGTGAGTTGAGATTGTTATTTTTGAAATTTAAAACATTTTCTAGTGGACTGTATTTAATTATGTGTAAGGAAGCATATTTAAACTATTAGTAACATCGGAACGAAATTTACATCACAAAAAGTAAAAATTACTCAGAAAGAAGGCGGACATCGAACCCGTAACCTCATTAATTGCAATTTTGAACTTTGAAAGTAAACCTAAATCACTACCTCCACACAATATAAACGGACTTTTTATTTAACGTGATTAATGATTAAGAATATGAATAGAATCATGCCATTTAATAAAATATATAGCGCAACATAGCCTATCAAGGCTCTTGCGCAAAAAAAAAAAAAAAAAACATTAGAACCAATAGAACAAACAAAAATGAAAATAAATAAATAAATTTAATTCATAGTCTCCAGTTTATTTTATTTATTTATTTACTTATTATTATTACTTTTGTGGAGACTAGTAGGGAAAAACAGATGTTTGCTCTGTTAGTATTTCTCGTACAGACTTAGAAATGCTGTTAACAGCAATGATAATCATTTCAACATTTCATTCATCTTGTGATAAACTGCAAACTTTCGTTCCATTAAACTTTTCAGAAGCAATGGATAAATGAAATCATAGCTGAAAGGCACAAAGTGGCCGCTAAGCTGCATAGGAGGTTCTGGAACGTGACCCAGTGGCTTGGAGCTCACATGAAGCTGTTGCTTCTCTACAGTTTCTTGGAACATTCGTGCTGAATGAGCGTGCAAAAAAGCACGATGGTCTGGGATAAAATGATCTGTTAGAAAAGTGTTTCAAAAGAATCGTGCAAAGTCTGGTAGAGGATCGTGGTGGTCTGATCTGTAAGATATCGGGCTTGTGGTCGGAGAGTCCTGGGTTCGATCCTAGCCGGTCAAAGATCCACCGGGCTCATTAATGGAGACTAGAGGACATTAAATATGCTCTTAGTCACAAAGTCTTCCAAATGAAACGATATCTCTGGGGTGCTAAATCAGGAGTTGTTCGACTTCTGGTAAGGTTCTTAATTAGCGGAATGTTAATAGAGGTGTTGCCATCGATCGTGTACTGTCTAAGCCATGTGAGCCTTATATCATATGAACTAACTATGCGTACTGGAGAGTATAGTCTCAGTTTCCACCCTCTCATTCAAAATACTGCGCCTTTGGGCGTCTATTATAATGAGATGAAATGAAAAGTCTGATTGGGTCAACTGTCTGCATCGATTGTAATGCAATATGGGTATGAATTGTACAACTTGATAACTTATGGAGAATCGCGTTACATTTGAATGCTGCAAAGCATTTTTGAAAACTCGGTTCAAGATGCTACCAATGCTTTGCAACCCCTAAATTTTCCAAACAACGAACTGTTTCATTGAAAAAATAGAATGAAACTTATAAAAATTACAATTAATTTCTTGATCTATGTATTATAAAATTTTGTCGGTGCTAGCATAGCATCAGAACTTAATTTAATGTACAAATAGTCAGAATAGTCCTCCAAACTGTAAAGAACTACATAAAATTCAAGAAACATGCAGGAGATGAGCTCCCGTCAACTCTCATTCAAATTAAGCTCTCCTCAGCATGCAAAATTCATTGTGTTGAAATGTATTGTAATCTTTTCAAGACTTGAAGAGCCGTAATTTAGTGTTGTACATATATATTGAAATTTTCCAATATTTCCTGTCATATTTACACTGATTGAGGTAAACGTTCGCACATCTAGGAATAGACACTGTTCTATATGAGGTCATACATCACCTCGTTCGACAGTTAATATAAACGTAGAAATAATTTGATCAAACTGGTAGGCTGTCCGACGTATCGTCCCAAGTGATCCTAGATATTCTCCATCTGTTAAAAATCAGGGAATCGCATTGGCCTGAACAGATAGGTGGTGCTGTGGTGGCAGTTCTTTGGAACTCTTGTGATATGTGGCCGAGCATTGTCCTGTTGAAAAAGGGAAATCGGAATGTCTCCATGAGTGATAACACATGTTGCTGAAGGTAGCAGCTTGTTGTACTGATTTTGCTGAAGTTTTTCAAAATTTTGATTCCTACTTTTTTATTTAGTTCATTTCAGCTTCTTTTTCAAGTATCACTGACTAAAATATCATGGTAAAATGAAAGTTCGTTACATGGAGGCTGGTATAAATCATACAAAACGTGCTGACTATTGTTCTAAATTTGATTCAATTATAACATAGTTTCACCAAAGAATGTAAATAATAGAAGAAGATCCTCCACTCCGCGACCAGTTTCTAAGATCCGCCGAGAAAAAAAATACTTACGGAAACGTGATTCGACACAAAAGCCAACGTTTAGGAACAAATGACACGCATTCGTAGCCAACGTTGAACTGGCTAGGTGGAGTGGTTGCCATTTCCTCCAATTACTAATTCAAAGAAAAAAAAAAGAGGGTCGCGGGAGCCGCGGTCCCTCTGGTATTGGAGATGGAGATTCTAAAGCCTTATGTATCTGAGGATTTGAAGAGTTTCAGATGTTCAATCTTTATCTTCTCTTTTACTAATGTACTGTAGGTGACTTTATTGGCTATTGTTGAAAAATCGCAACTGATGCATCGACTAATCAGAATAATTTGCGTATTTTGCCCCTTTACTGATCATATCCTTTTAAGTTTAATAATAAAAATATATATTGAGGAAGGAAACATTATTATTCATATTTACTTTTGCAGATTTAAATCATTGAGGTTGTAAAAACTAAATAACCTTTTTGGTTTGCTGCGAGAGCGGGAGTAGCAAACCAAATGATAAGATGCTTTGTGGGTGCTTGTGTTCTTTTAATTTAAAGAAAGGGTTTAAACGAAGAAATAAATTTAAAAACAGTTAATGTTTTGTTCGCTTTATTTTACCCCTTCGAAAGAAACACCAAGTGTTCCAGCATCTACTTTAGAGCACTTGCAATAATGAATAACACAGGGGAACAAAAAAATGTTGTATATTTGGTGCCCTGAGTTTGAGAACGGATTTTAGATTTGTTTGGGGCTCTGAATAGAAATATGAAAATGGTTTTTCTCTAGCAGCTCTGCGTTTGAGATAAGTTCAGCTGTTTTACCCAAAATACGCAGTTTTAACTCCATTTTATGCACTTCTAAATCAAAGTATACGCCTCTGAAACAAAGATTTCTTCCAGCACATTTGCTCTGTAGTCAGTCTGCTGTCCAGTTACGTTCAGGAAAATTCACTGCATGGAGTAAATATATAGCAAGTTTAGTAACAACGCATCAACGAATTAAGGTCAACTTTTAAGTTCTTGCTATGCATATATTCGCTTCGCGTGATGTGTGACGAATTGGATCTTCGTAAATAATATTTTCAGGGCCCGACTAATGTAGACCCTATACAAACTTTTTCGGTTGTCCTTTGCTCCTCTGCAGTCAAACCTTATAAACAAAAGCACTAATAAAGAATCAGGGGTCGTGGTTTCAGGGGTATTGAGGTGTTAAACCACTCATTCAGAGCAACCCACACTTGTACATATTAAAAACTGTAGATAAATTCAGGAGAGTACCTTAATTTTCCTAAATAAGAAACTACAACAGTTTTAGTCTTTTTGGGATTTTTATTTATTTATTATTTAGGATTATATTATATTTACATATTGGGAAATTGTATTTACCTTTCCTGGTTGACGACTTCTATCTAAAAACGATATAATCACACATTTCAGCCAATTCTAACACCTAAAATGCCAGGTGTGAATTGAAACCAGGTGCAAACTGAAAGTTTAGTAACTTGTTTTTTTGAATGAAGTAACATTTATGATAACTGCAATTTCACATGGAACGTATCCTATTTGGGTAAGGAAATCCAAACTTCAAGCTCAATTCGGAGGTAAAAAAGAAAAAAAAAAAAAACTAATCAATACGGAATAAAATTTCTCACATGCTAGTTTGAGACCATTTAGATCCTTTTTAATCCACTACCCCACAATATTTCTTAAAAAAATTCAAATGACCCACCCTACTGTACTCATAAAAGTCACACTTTTTTCAACATTTTTAACTTTTCCCCCTCCCCTTTTCTCAGAATGTCTCATACTTCATCATACCCCCTCCACCGACCTAGTTATTTTTCATAATCATAAGGATATTTGTGTTTTAAACGAGCTGATGTGTGCATCACATGACTTCCTTTTACTCCAATTTAATGTCATTTCCTCATTATTGGCAATTTTAATGTGATTCAATTGTTTACTCTCTAAATATTACCAACAGTGGTCAAATTGAAACGAAATTCAGAATTAAAAAAAAAAAAAAACATCGCCAAATTTGTCGCCAAGTTGGCAACAAAACTTGGCGACCAAAAGACTGGCGATATATCGCCAAGTTCCGACAAATTATAACACCATTTTAGTTTAAATCGAAATTAACAATGATTTCCCCCCAAAAAGGGGCAAAAGACCCCCTTAGGAACGTCCGAATGCACCCAAAACGAAAGGTGCACAACTAGGCCCCACTAGGAGTCTTCGTACCAAATTTCAACTTGCTAGGATATACCGTTTTTGAGTTATGCGAAATACATACACACATACGCACATACATACGTACATACAGACGTCACGAGAAAATTCGTTGTAATTAACTCGGGGATCGTCAAAATGGATATTTCGGGTGTCTGTAGGTTCCTAGGCATATATCCACGTGGGGTGGGGTCGAAAAAAAAAACTCAACATTCATTCGGGGGTGAGAAAAATGGAAATTAAGGCCGATTTTTAACCGACGAAAAAACGGAGGAGGTTCTCAATTCGACACGTATATATATTTTTTTTAAATGTATGACCACGCATAACTTTTTACAGAACAGTCTGATTTTGATAATTCTTTTTTTGTTGGAAAGGGTATACCCCGAAGGTGGTCCCATAAAAATTTTGAAAAAAAAATCCTACCCTAAGGGTGGGAAAAGGGGGTTGATTTGTTGTTCACTCACAGATTTTTAATGTATGACCACACATAACTTTTTACAAAATAGTCCGATATTGATAATTCTTTTTTTATTGGAAAGGTTATACCCTGAAGTTGGTCTCATATAAATTTGAAGAAAACATTCCTACCCTAAAGGTGGGAAAAGGGGGAGATTTGTTGTTCACTCACAAATTTTTTTATATATGACCACACATAACTTTTTACAGAATAGTTCGATTTAGAATATTCTTTTTTTATTGGAAAGGGTATAGCCTGAAGTTGTTCCTATATAAATTTGAGGGAAAAAAATCCTACCCTAAGGGTGGGGAAAGGGGGGCGATTAGTAGTTCACTCTAAGATTTTGATGCTGAATTGGGTATAACAAAAAAAAATATACCACGATGAATGAGATGCAGACTTGTATGTCTCTCGTGTGTACTGTCTTGAGCAGGTAAACGACAGTATCTGCAGAAATGAGTTTTCGAGATATTTGAAGAATTGTGCGCTGGATTCAGTACTATCAACTGGGAAATGTTGGAATTATATTTCTTTTAGCGGAAACCAAATAAGTTAGTTTGTACAACAAAGCTAACGTACAAACAATGATGACAAAATGCAAAAAAAAAAAAAAAAAAGATAAAATTGCAGTTATAGCCCTTTACCTGCACACGGCAGTGTAGACCTCTCAATCTCTGGTACTTGTGATTAGGGTTAGTTTTCATTGCCAGTCGTCAAACATTTTTTATATTCAGGATTTGTATGAAAAAATAAGGCGAAGTTTAGTGATGGTGACATACTATTTTTAACCGACGAAAAAACGGAAGAGGTTCTCAAGTCGACACGTATATATATATATTTTTTTTAATGTATGACCACACATAACTTTTTACAGAATAGTCCGATTTTGAATATTCTTTTTTTATTAGAAAAGGTATAGCCTGAAGTAATTCCCCTATAAGTTTGAGGGAAAAATTCCTACCCTAAGGGGGGGGGGAGAGGGGGTGATTAGTTGTTCACTCCAAGATTTTTTGATTCTGAGTTGGGTGTTACAAAAAAAAAGCTCACAATGAATGAGCTTCAGACCTGTATGTCTCTCGTGTGTACTGCCGTGGGCAGGTAAGCGGCAGTATCTGCAGAAATGAGTTTTCGAGATATTTGAAGAAATGTGTGTTGGATTCAGTAGTATTAACAATAAGAAAATGTTGGAGTTATATATTTTTTTCAGCGGAAACCAAATAAGTTAGTTTGTACAACAAAGCTAACGTACAATAGATGACAAAATGCAAAAAAAAAAAAAAAAAAAAAATGCAGTTATTGCCTTTGACCTGCCCACGGCAGTGTAGACCTCTCAATCTCTGGTATTTGTAATTAGGATTAGTTTTTTAACCGACGAAAAAACGGAGGAGGTTCTCAAGTCGACCCGTATATATAAGTTCTTTTTTTTTCATGTATGACCAGGCATTACTTTTCACAGGTTCGTCCGATTTTGATAGTTCTTTTTTCATTGGAAAGAATTTTCCCAGAAGTTGTTCCCATATAAATTTCGAAAAAAATTTCCTATCATAAAGGATGGAAAACAGGGGTGAGTTATTGTTCACTCAAAGATTTTTTACTTTTTTTCGTGTAAGACGACGCATAACTTTTACAGAATAGTCTAATTTCGATAATTGTTTTTTTATTGGAAAGAGTATACCTAGAATTTGGTCCCATGTAAATTTGGAAAAATTCCTTATCTAAAGGTGAGATATTAGGAGTGATTTATTGTTCGCTCACAGATTTTTTATTACTGAGTTGTGTATTACAAAAAAAAAAAAAAAAACAACTCACGATGAATGAGCTTTAGATTTGTCAGTCTCTTGATTTAGAGCTCTCAGTCTCTGCATTTCTGCTAAAGCTCGTTCATCGTGAGGTTTGTGTAGTAACTTATTTGACTCTAGATCAGATAAAGCAATACCCTCAAGTGTTTTTACTCTACTCAGTGCCACATATGCCTGTCCTTTAGCAAACACTTTCTTTCCGAGGTCTATTACAGCTTTATCAAGGGTCGTACCTTGCAATTTGTGTACCGTGACGGCCCATCATAGAATTATTGGCAACATCCTGTGCTCAATGTCACCATAACCTTTCGTTCCTTGAAAAGTTGCAACCACTGGAGGTATGGCGACACAACCATCGCTATCTTTTAGTCTGCTTCCTATGCTTTCATCGTCAAACTTAACTAATATGCAGTACGGCAATTCTCCTTCCTCTAGTTGATCCCTACGTATTGATGGCCAATTTATTTTTTTTTAAATACCCATTGCACCATTGACGAGGCCGTCAGATACTGATATGTTACGTCTCAACATCACACGAGATTCGGCAGCAAGTTTTACCTCTGATAAAAGTCCACCACAATTGTTCACATCTTTCGGGACAACATTATCTGGAGGTTTCTTTCCATAGGTAGCAATTTCACGAGACTCATCTATGGAACGGATTGTATAGACACGACGTCCTCAATTTCATTTGAAACTCGCTCTCTTATCAGATCTAAACGATGAGCGCGTTGCTCTTCACTCTCATTTGAAAGTCGCTCTCTTATCAGATCTAAACGATGAGCGTGTTGCTCTTCACTCTCATTTGAAAGTCGCTCTCTTATATCTAAACGACGAGCGCGCTGCTTATCACCTTCTTGCAATAAACTATCGTTATTGTAGCTTCTCATTCTCGACAGTCTTTCCTCGCGCTGACCTAAACTCTCCTGTGAACGTGTTAATGTCATTATCTTTCTGTTTGCTTCCAACCTTTTTTCTTTCTCATTAATAGATTCTTCTAAACATCTTTTTCTCATCCGAGCAGCATTTTTTGTAGGCCTACCCATGTTAGTATATAAAGCCTGCTTTTTTAAAATTATTTATGTAACACAACAGATAATTGTTAAAATACGATTTTATATATATATATATATATATATATATATATATATATATATATATATATATATATATATATATATATGTTAATAGCTAAAGTAAGGTAGGTAGCTATTTTAAAAGTAATAAAAAATATAAGCATACAGATTATAGCCACATTAGTAGCTTATAGCCACAAAAAATTATAAAATAAAAACTTTTTAACAAAAAAATTGAACCGCCGAAAAAACTGAAAAGCAAAAAATAATAAACCATTTTAATTAAACCTTAATAACTAAGTTCTTAAACTGATGTAAGTATACCTAAGTATATATTTTTGTAATAATTTAGAGCTTTTAATTAACCTTAATAACTCAGTTCTTTAATTAATGTAAGTATACCTAAGTAGTTTTGAGTCGGTGCCAAACAATAAATAAACAAAGATCCCTAAATTACCTAAATTTAAAGAAATAACCAAATAAAATTAGCAATGTAATGTGAAATGTCCGGCGATAAACATAAATGTTTCAAAAAATGCTCCCTCCACACGCCATCATTAAATCATGAATACTAGTAGATCGTATACAACGAAAAGTACCTCTCGTTGGAGCTTTGAAACCTTTGGGACCTCGCACGAGAGAGGCAAACAACCAGTGAGAAAAATCTTCAGGATCATGTATGCAATTAACGGCTACAGTTGTTATGCCATACTTACGCTGAATAATACTATGACCCACAAAACCATTTATTTGAGCTTTTAACAAGATGAGAAATCCTTCTTCAGTATGATGAACAATGATATAAACATTTTGACTGTTGTATATGAGGCAAAAGCTCAGTAGCAGCCAAATACTCGACACGTGCTTCTTCGAGACCACTCGAAGACGTTCGGGTTTAACTTCGTGAACGCTCGGCATTTTCCGGCGAAGGGGCGTGTCGCCATACGCCACCGCTGCGCCTCACGCTTTACAAAAATAATTAATTTGCTTGTTTGGCACCGACTCAAAACTACTTAGGTATACTTACATTAATTTAAGAACTGAGTTATTAAGGTTAATTAAAAGCTCTAAATTATTACAAAAATATATACTTATGTATACTTACATCAGTTTAAGAACTTATTTATTAAGGTTTAATTAAAATGGTTTATTATTTTTTGCTTTTCAGTTTTTTCGGCGGTTCAATTTTTTTGTTAAAAAGTTTTTATTGAGTGAAATTTTTTTCGCGAATACATTACTTCCTTTTTTGTAAAAGGAAATAAAAAGTGTGATGTCCCACTTCTTTATCCCCTCTCTCGCCTTTTGTCCCAAACAGGTAAATAGTTAATAACAAAGATTTATATGCCGCGTTATGAGCCATCAAAAATGTGTGTCGGTCTGTTTGTCTATCTACACCCGAACTTAACTTTTTTTTTTTCTATTCCTTATTAGACAGATCTTCCTTGTGCCAGGTTGTCCACTGGTTAAAGTCAGTGTTTCGCTCATACGAACCGAGTTCAATCCCTAGCATAGGTCACGAGATTTGACCCATGGCAAATGACCCGGAGTTCCCCCCCCCCTCCTCCCTGTGCAGTGGTATCACAATCTTGAGGTTTCATTCTAAAAGGATGGGAGTTGTTGCAGAAAAAAATATATCCTTCGTAAGTTAAATTTTCAATGTGGGTTATTTCCACTAAATTCTAAGCAGTTCACTTGTTTTAAGTATTTTATGTTTGGTACTTTACGGTTGTTTTGTGAACAATTTTAATGGTTTTAGCTGCGGAAAAAAAAAAACAAGCCTTCATTGCGAAAATCTTTAGCACAAAACTATTCTTATAACCGAAAATCGAGAAAATTAAAAACACTCAAAAATGTTTTCAGTGCTTTGTATTAGAATATTAAATATGATTTTTGAATAAAAAATTGGAATATATTTCTCTGTAGATGTCACACTGATAAGACAAAGTCTTAGTTTATTGAGAAGAATCCTAATTATGAATGATTTAATTTTAATTAATAAATGAAATTATCCCACACAAGCGCGATACGATACATAAACTCGGAAAACAGAGTTAACGAAGTCTGAACTTCAGTGCGTAGTAATATTTGAACACTGCGATTAATAATTTTTAATACTCCCCCCCCCCCCATTTAAAACACTCAACACAATTTGAAGGGGAAGTAAATTTAGTTATTTTGTTTGAAATAGGTTTGATGGTTGGATAATTTGTTTTATTTGCTTTATTAGTGCTAAATATTATAGCAATTTTTGATAAGAAAATATCGCGAAAAAATATACATTGGAGAAAGGCGAATTTTTCTCCTTTGATTTGTCCTAAAGTACTTTTGGCAAAACGACTATTTACACATATTACCAATAATATGAACTCCTAAAAACTACGACACTATGCTCATTGCAAGTCGGGGAGACGCACGCAAAAACTGTTAGTAATTTTTGTATTGCTTCAAAAAAAAAAAAAAAAAAAAAAACTCGACTTCAAATGTAACTTTACTACACGAATAAAGTTTCTAATGTGATCATATGTTGCTAAATAACTACTAATTCTGTTAAAAGATTTTATAATTACGGAACAAATTGCTAACAAATAGCATCGAAATGATCTAAGCTTTTAAATTGAGCTAATCTGCAAAATAATCAAAACTTTGGATTATCTGTAGGGAAATCTTTTTTTACAGCCAAAAAAAAAAAAAAATGAAGAACCAGGCGAATTCACATGTTTAATTGTAAAAAAAAAAAAAAAAAAACTTTTCAGAAACAAAAAATCAAATTTCCTATTTTTTAACTGAAACTTCCGTTCTGTTTATTAGTTGTGCTTTGCAGAAATCGATTGTTGGACTATATAATCGTTAAAAATTTGAAACTGAGCGTTCCTTTTATTTTAAGGTTATAAGTTCCACTTGCAGAAAAAACACCTAAAGCGTCAAATTTACGCGATTCATACTTAGAATATTTGTTTGCTACCTCAGTAACAAAAGAATGTTTCTATGTTCGTCTATGCCTCATAAATTAGTATTTCATTTAGTTAAAAATGCTGTCAAAATAAATGGGTTTATGCCTTCCAAAGACCTTAGAAGCTAATTTTTGTTACAGCTATCGGTTTTACATTTGTCGATTGTAAAGAGTCAGTTTCAAACACTTTCTGTTTGCGCGAACAATTTAATTTCCCCTCCAAGATTAGGCAACTGCGACTTACGTTCAATTTGATTGACCTTGAAGGAATTCAACTGCTTTCTCGTTCACGCAATATGTCAGATTCTGTCGCTCTGTATATTTTCGCGATTTGAACATTCCTTTCTGATTGATCTAAGCTTTTCATTCTTCTCTACTCTTTTTAACGGGTAAAACACAATTATTTGCAAGTTTTAGAAACATTGCACTTAATTCCTGAGCTATTTAAAAAAGGAACGCTATCTAGGTGATTTGAATTTCAACGGCGCACAGATTTTTTTTTTAATGTAAAATAAATTATACTATTGTTATCGCACGCTTAAACTCTTTTATTTGGCCCACGCAAAAAATTCTTGATAAATGTTTCAATTTTGCATTAATAAGCTGAAAATAGTTAAAAATGTATACTCCCCTGGCTTCCCTTTTTTCGACTTTTTGTATAAAGACGTTCAGCGTTCTTTTTTAAATAACCTGACATAATGTATTTTACTAAAATCATACTCCTTTATAAACATCAAAATACATTTTATCAATACACATTGAAAACATATTTATTAATATGCAAAAATAAGTGATTTTTTACGTCACAGAATAATAGTGTCACCCTCACCTGGCAAAATTGAAAGACTGAAATTCAACATTGAAACTGCTGAAGGATCTCCTTAACCGCAAATAATCAGCATAATACAGACTAAAGTTAAAAGCTAGCTAACTGTTTCGATCAAAATTCAAATAATATTGCATCAATTCTCGTTATAAATGCCACGAAGCGTGCTTGCTGCAGTCGTTGCAGTATTTCCCCTGGTATGTATATGTATTTACATTTTATCGTTACATAAATGCAAGTTTTTAAATGACATGTTTATTGCATGTAGACATCATGGATCGCGTTTAAGGTCTAGTAAAAAGATTGCGTGATGTTGTTTTGACAGGCTATGTGTGATTTTGTCACTTCTCTGACGTCACTCCTCCGGCGCATTTTGGGCCACTAGGAATACATATTTGCCTTAAGATTATGAAGCTTTATTTATTTATTAATTTATTTTTTGTTCTAGTTGCTCATTCCAACTGATATATCGTGACGGACTTTAAAAAGAAGAAAACAGGGAGAGACAGATAGAGAAAAAGCGTCAAGCTGAAATATTACTTTACCAAGAAATTAAAAATGATCCGGAAAAAAATTCTGAATTAGAAGAGAAGGAAAAGCGGAACTATCAGATAAATAAGGAAAAGGGGGAAATATTAAGAGAATATCAGATAATTCTGCCAATAGTGTCACTCCCATGACAACCTCTTCTCCTGCTGCTTATAAAACTTAAAAAAATTAAAAAATCGTCTGGTCCTCATCTTTACAAACTCAAACATAACGGCAAATAATAAATATTAAATGAAACAGATGACTTTTTCTTTCGGGACACAAAAAAAATCACTTACCTTATATTCACCCATCTACAACGTGAAAAATTAGTTTTGCCGTTAATGTGTCACAAAAACAGTTGCCAATAGTTCTTGTACGCTTAATTCTTTTTGTAGTTTTTTTCGTTTTTACTCTTGTAGCAAGCCTGTAACTGAGATTGCAATCTTTGAATTATTTCAATCACTCCCTTTTGTGATTCCTCACAGAGGAAACATTTAATTATCTTTCACCATCAAAACCTGAAATATTTTTGTAGCAATTGCAACGCAGTGGCTGGTAAATCTACAGTAGCTAAAAGGTTTCTAGTACATGGTGAATATTATCATGTATTTTTTTTTAAAGCTACACCAATCAAGGAAGTTATGTAAAAAATAACACTGTTTCTAAAAGCAAAAAATATCACTTTACCATTGCAGCGAACAAAAAAAGTTCGACAAAAATACACTGTACAATAAAAGTCATTATGAACAATTACGAAGAGCTAGGTAAATTCAATTTTGAAACAAAAAACCAGGTCCGTCATTTGGGCGATCGCCCCTTCCTATTTTAAAAACATAAGAGAGTTGCGAATTCTTTTATTTTTACCTTACAAAATGTATAGATTACATACCCTTCACCCTTTGCGCCCCTCCCCCCTGGAAAATTTTTAAATGACGGGCCTGACTAAAACATGCAGTGAACAAGCAATTATTATGCTGAAAATGTTTTTTTTTTTTTTTTCACAGTCTTCAAAATTTTGTAAAACATTGTACTACCGTGGGAAGGTAAAGTGCAGATTTTTTAATTTTTTGCATTATTATAATCTATTGGAATTCAGCTTTATTGTATAAGCTTGCTCTTTCGGTTTTTCCTGAAAATACAGCTCAAAAATAGGGGGGGGGGGAACGTGAAATTCCAATATTTTTCTATCGTTAGTATGGATTACGTCTTTTTTCAACCTTCTCAAAATTTCATTTTTGCAGATACTGCAATTTACCTTCCCACAACAAAGTATTTGAAACATGTTTTCATTTTTTTTTAAATACAAAAATCAGAAGAAGTGTTTGAAAACAGGAAAGAAGTTATGTAGTAATGAGTTTTAGTTTCAGGAAAGAAAAACAACTTATTTTCATGTTCCATGCAGATATAAGCAAAAGCAACTGATATCCCGTGGAAAGGCAGTGGTGTCAGTTGGAAAATGCAGTAAAACCCCTTCTAACGGACACCCCTCAAATGCGAATATCCCTTTAACGCCGTCAATTTTTAATTCCCAGATTCCAAGGCAAATAACATTACTCCCCCCTGTCCTCCTATTTTGTCCCGTTAGTGTCCGCATTAGAGGGGTTTTACTGTATTGGCAAAATAGGGTAAAACCTTCCATTACAACTAACAAAAGAGCACATATTTCGAACACTCTATATAGGGGCGGTTCTCAACCAGGGGTGCTCCGAATAAATTATTGTTTTGAGGGGGGGGCAGAAATTCTAAATTTGCTGAATGGATTTTCAAGTTTCGCCGAATGATGATAATTTTGCAGAATCGTCAGACAACATTTGTGGAATAAGGTAATTTTTGAAAGTTCACCTCCCATCAAGACGCCCCTGTTCGCAGCCAGGGAGGGGGGGGAGAGGTGTATAAGAATCTCAAGAGAGGCATGAACATATAAAAGAAAATGTAAAAGAATAAAGGTAACTATTATTCGCTCAACTTTGCAGTCAGTTGTGAATGTTTTTAACATTATCGACTTCTTTTGAGCTGTGAGCATCTGAGTTTTCAGCATTTGAATTTAAAAACAAAATATCGAGCTGAACGTTGTATGCGGCCTCTAATGTTGTGTAAGTGAGTGTATTATATGCCAACATCCCTAATATGCCTCAAATGTTTTGAAATAGTTTTATGATTCTTTGATTTAATAAGTTCTAGAAATCAAATGTTCAAAAGAAAAAAGTTAAGTGTAGTAATAGTAAAATTTATGTGCAAAATTGTCCCTATTTTCATGTAATAATTAGTTTCAGCTATTCAAATCAACTTCAGTTTCAAATTCCGACCCCGTCTGTTGAGCGAGGCAGGGGGAGGGGGCAGAGGACTCGCATGTTTGACAACCACTGCTGTATAGAACAGATTGGTAGAATCTTTCTACTTCGCTAAGTTTGCCTGTTGATACCACTGCCTCTCCACATGGTATCAGTTGCTTTCCCTTATATATATAGAATTTTATTAACGGATTTTTAAACCAAGATTTTTTTTCTTTCCAGAAATCGAGTTTAGCACTGAATTGATAATTGATGAATATAGCAGTCAATCATTTAATTGATATGTGTAACATCGCTTTGTGTCAACGTTTGCTAAAAATAAATTCTCAGAAAAGTAAATAAAAAGGTACTGAGATTTCTAACTTTTAAAATTTATCACGAATAATAAAAATAACACAGTTTCCAAAAAATAGAATATTTTTTTAAGTCTTTCATAAAAGCAAACAAAATCATATTTTTTAAAACTATTCCAAATGTATCACGCATAACAAACAGTACGATGCATCAAACGTGTCTACGTACCTCAATCAATCGTTTCCAAGCACGGTACATTTACAGGTAAACGGACGATTATAATCCTGAAAGAGTCAATAAATACAAGTGCCTTATCACCACTTGACTTAATCTGATTGAAAATAATTTCTAAGTCGGTTGATTTAAAGCGAAGAATAAAACTAAAATTTGAAACTCAGTTTGTAATTTCTCGAATTAATGAGTTATATCTAAATAGCTAAGGAATCTTATGACTTGTTGAAATCATTACAGGACTTTGTACTAAAGCCCTTAGTAGTTCTTGTCTCTTTCTGCTCTTTTTGATGTGATAGCACAAATTTAGGTCTTATGTTGTTCTCAACAGAGAAGCTTCCACCTATGAAAATCCCCCCCCCCTCCTCCATAACGTTTTTCCAAATTTTATTCTCGGGACAATATACATGAAGGATTTAGAATACATGAGAACGAACCCACAGTTTCCGGCTTAGAAAACACATTTTCAATCAAACAACTGCAGAGCACCGCCCCCCCTCTCCATCTACATTAGCATCTTCCTTGACGGTGACGTAAACAAGCGTTTGTTTTCCTTCAAATCATTTTCAATTCCAAACTTTTATTAAATAATTTTGTCCTAATGATTAGGAATACCGCAATGGATTGTAAGTTTAGGATAACAATCAAAGCTGATACAGGAAAGCTTATAAAATACAAATGAAATTAAGTGACTGTTTCACATGTTACAGAATGTACTAACACCATGCGCACCGATGGGAATCGAATGCAGGACCTACTTGACTGCGCTCAGGCAGCTGTCAGAGTAAGCGCTTTCTGTCGCTTGGTCCGTCACAAAGGACATTTCTGGCTGCACGAATGGTAGATACATTTGATCGTATTCTATTCGATCAAATTTTGTCACTGTTGAATAAACTCCAAAATCTTCGCTAAATACGAAAGTTCCATCCGCATTATCGTTGTGAAAAAAAAGAAAGATATGAGGATCAAAATTATATAAAATAGTTATGGTTTAATCTGAAGGAGTTTTTTTTAAAGAAATTTCCTTTAACAGTGTAAGACTTTAGGCCCGATCAATTGCCTCCGTCTTGAACCCCCTAAATAACGGGTCAGTTTATAAACACCCTATTATCAGAATGACAATTTCCAAATTCTATGTCCTATCAACCGGCGAAAGCACCTTCTTGATTTCAGTCCTTATGCTAATGAGCTCCCAGCATTGAAACCACTCAGCAACTGAATTGCAAGGTTTCCAACTTTGCTTTTTGGAACGAATCCTCATTCCGCTTACTGGAAGACGCTCTGTTTGTCCAATTTTCGAATGAGTTTTGGTGTTTTCAATTTTTGGATTATTACTCAAGAATGGCTGTAAATATGGGTAAGCGAATCGGTTTCATCAGTTTGTTTCAAATGTTCCCATTTCTTATTGTATCGCTGCACAAAAGCGTTGCTATCAATTTTGTTTTTTAAATTATCATTCTTCAACTCTGACTAAAGTATGCCTGTCTGAAACGTGTATAAAAGTTTAGTAAAGCCTTCCAATAATGGAAAGATAACTCATGATATAAAGTGCCACATCTTAATAAATAGCGATGAAATTCCTAAGCAACTTGCATAATATGTGGAAACTAACTGTGTCTATCTGTGTCACACGCTAAACAATCGTAAATTGTTTAGCGTGTGAAGGACATTTATATGAACTAGCTAGAAATAAGTTTATTCATTGACAATGATGAAATGCTCATATTTTTGTAGTACAACTTAAAAGTACCGGATTTATTCATTCACAATGTTAGGCGAATGTCAACTATGAGGATTATTTTTCGATATAAATCCAGTTTTGTGGACTGTTTGTTTTGTATTTTGTTAGTATTTTTTTCATACTACATATTGTACTTATGTTGCAGAAAATATAATTCATCCATAATTAATAAATTTTTGAATCAATTTCTTGCTAAAGAGATACGTAAAACAATTTCATTTAAAAATATTTTTTTCCTCTGGTTGTTACGCAAAATTAGGTCGGTTCTAAACAAAAGGAAATGATTGATTTTTGCAATCCAGTTTAAAAATGCTGGAATTTATTAACAAATTTAAATCATTATCTTGTTGAAGGTAGATCTAAAGAAAATGTTTATAGACATAATAATCGGCAAAGTGGTCGATTTATCGGCACTGCCGATTAATTGACGCATTATTACTACAAATGTTCACTAATTTTAGTAACAGGTTGTACTTCTGCGTTAGGAGCTATCAACTGTAAGGAAATTTAGTGTTCAAAGTTCAAAAGGGTCAAGTCATGGTCATGTGGCCGACTTTTCGGTACTGCTAATAAATTAGCGCATCCTTACTACACATTTTAACTAATTTTAGTCACAGGTTGTATTTTTGAGTTAGAGGATATCAACTGTAAGGAAATTTAGTGTTCAAACCTCAGTGTCAATTAAGTCAAGGTCATTAACAAAACTGACAGTTTACCCTGATTACACTTATAATCAAAGTATCAAAAAAAAAAATATTATACTGAATTTACACTCCATTTCAAAGCACCACAGGAGGCATTTTTTCCCTTCAAGAACACTTGACTAACCTCTCGAGATTTGAATATCAAATTTCATCGCAGTTGACGTTTCGCCTTTGGCAAAGTTATGAAATTTTTACAGTAGCTAAATTTAGTCAAAATTTCTGGTTTTGCTCAAAATTTTCAAGTTTTGAAGTTATACTTCTCACAAAAGATATCGTTAGAGTTGAAAAGTTTTATCCGTAATGTCTATGAGGATTGGCCACTTCTGGCGTGTATTACATTTTGCTTAAAAAAATCCTTCAAAACAAAGTCCCGTAATGCGTGTCAAGGCATTTAAGAATTAAAGTACTGCTCCGTATTTGTGTTTGTATTAACGAAAATAATGCTAGTTTGTTTACTGATGTTGCTGCAAATACAGCAATCAATTCATGAAAAACTTATTACTTCATATTTTCATACTGGTACAGTTGAATGTGCTTTTTTTTTTTGAATCTTTTCCTTTTTTCTGATTAAAACACCTGAATTTCCGTAGTTTGTTTGTCATTAAAAAAAAGCTGTTTCAAGTTGCGAAAACACTCATTGCGTAGAAAGGTGCGAAATCGATTGAAAAACATTTTTTATGCAGTCACGATTGCTTATTTCACTTTGCGGTAGTTTGGCTTTAATTTGATTCGCTTTACGAATGGGAATAGCTTGTCACATGAATTATTGCCATTGAAAAGGAACAAATAGTTTCTGAAAATTAAATCCTTGGAAGAAAAATAAAGTCTACATTTTAGTAATAAAGATTATTTACTACCGCAAGTTAAATTCTCTTTTAGAAGTTATTTCGTTTTTCTGTTCTAAAATTTTAATGATATTGGACAGTCCTTGAATTAGTAATTTAAATTGAAACTCCGATACGTTAATTGTGAAATATTCTTTAAATCCTTTCTAACTAACGAACTTCTTATAACAAAGACATAGAAAGTAATTTATTTAGAATGGGCTTTTCATCTCAATTTTGTCTAATTTAAAATAAAGTTTTTTAGAACTAAAAATTTTGTATCCATCTTGTCTTACATTGCGGACATTTCTCTCTGCATTAATGTTTTGATTACAGCATGTGTTATGGGCTTTTATGATATTAAGATTTGTTCTGCAGTGGGCGCCAAAACAGCAGTAACTGCAAGTTTTTAATTTGCTATTTTTTACATTTTTTCATGCATTGCACTTAAGTTTGATGTACTAGCATGCTTATTTGGTTGCCTCTATAGAAAAAAAATCCAAAAAATATATAATTTCCATATTATTACTAAATCCGAAACGCGTTTCTTCAAATGTCTTGAAATCTGAACAGATACTGCCGTTTACCTTCCCACGACAGTATTATCACTTAGCATGTAAGAGGCATATTACTCTCTTCTTTTTTCTCTTTTTTGCGTTTTTGTCATTTGAGGCAGTGAGAAGCAAAGGGATGTAAGTGGCAAAATTAAAAATTTGGAGATAACCAGTACACATCTTGCATCCCTTTTCTTCTCCTTCATTTGTTTGTAGAAGTGTAAAGTTTTTGAGCAACGGGAATAACCCCAGTAATTTTGAGGAATCAACCCAGCACTAAGGGGAATTTTGGGTGTACATAAATTTTTTGTATTTCACGTTGATTCAAAGCTTAAAACACGATTATGTAAAATTCTTCGAATTCTTCGATTCATTATTAAAGAATATGTTCTAAGTATTGGACATGCGATTTAAAATTGAAACTAAGGATGCGGTTGTCGAACAAGTTTTTTTAAAGAAATTAAAATTTTTGGCTTATGTCCAAAATGACTACAGGGCAATTCCATGAAAAAGTAGACATGAGTGTTGCAATTGAAAAATTGTTCTATTGTTACAAGTAATACATCGAATTAAATATATTAACATGAGGTTTATGAAATTCTAAAGGGAATTTTCATAAAAGTAACCTTATTATAAATTTTTTGAACTTAAAGTTAAAGTAATATAACAAACTTGTAGTTTGAAAGAACATGATACTTTCATTTGCCCAAAATTACTATTTAAAGCAGGAGAATTTAGTTTGTCTATGTATATGTTACGGTAAATGTGATAAATTCGCGATTGTATATAATTACCGGTGATTATACACAATCACCAATAAACTTGGTAAATGTGATCAATTATTCAATATTTATCATATTTGCCGGTTTATTTATACAATCCCCGACTCGTGATGAGAATGTAATTTGAATAATTCTGTAGAGTAACGAGGGTTTAATTCCAAAAAATATTGTGAACACTAAAAATTACTTTTACAATTAAAACAAGGTTTGATATCAAAGCTCACAAAAATCTTTAAATAAAGCAAAACCAGTTTTATTAATTTTAATTATCTTTGAACAAACAGATTATGTATCATAAATACTGTAGTCGGAAGTATCACTACGGGAGGGGAAGGAGGGAGCGGTCTACTACAGATTGTACCTTTCTGGGGGGGGGGGGGGGGGGGGGGGGGGAACTCTAGTCAGTTTATAAGAAATATTGCAATTCTGATAAATTTCCCCAAAAAATCTTATATTGCTTAATCTATCGGTTTTTAAAGAAAATGATTACAATATTGCGTGGAGCAATTTTATAAAATAGCCCTGGCTATAGGGCGGTAACTTACTGAATATACCTGCCATTCCTTCGAAATTCGAGTTGAACGGAACCATTGTTTTGGTCACTCGTCTGGTCAGTGCAAATTCTGTATTAGCTACCAGTTTGTTTGGCACTCTTGGCTTCCTTAAGAGGTTTTCCACCTCCAGCTCAGTCAGTCCTATGCCGGGCTGATGAGTGCTAATAAGCACGAAACTGCAGTCCTCGGCTGGAATCGACTGAGCTGGCGGTGTATTTCATGTATATTCATATTGTTAGTATTGAATCCAAAATGAGTTTCTTCTCAGTTCTTGAAAACTCGTTTTTGCGGATACCTGCTCAAGGTAGTTTAGTGTTTTCGTGTGGCATTTAGCATGAATAGAAAACCTGAAAAACAAAAAAATCCGACATTTCTGCAAAACTTATGAATATTGTAAGCATGTAGTAATCACCTATAGATTAAATAATTCTAAAACGAAAAAAAAAAGTGTAATTCTCAATAGCAAATGTTTAATTTGTGAGAAATAAAATTCATAGTAAACATTAAATTCGTCAGAAACAAACTCTGTTTGCTTTTAAGTTTTCGATTTCTGTTTTTCGTTTTTAAATAAACAGGTGATAAGTTTGCAAACTGATCTGTTTTAAGTTGAATTCGAAATTGATCTACTGGCAGCATCATTCTCCACTAAGACAAGATAATTGTATTTTAATATCGAGTAAATCGGGTGCATTTGTGATAGTCTCAAACCTGTTTGTATCAAACTTGCCTACCTCGAAAACTGCGCTATCCAAGTTTTCCAATTTCTCTGCATATATAGCTTAAATTCAGTTTTTTAGTTTTTTTTAATTCAGTGTTCCGACGGTTGTTTCAAATTGGCTCCCCCGAAATTCGCAATTCCAAATTCTTGCTCAACTTTTATTTTCGATTAGATCTTCAGCAACAACTAGAGACGAGAAGCATATCTTCTAACATGAGCAGTCGGTCCTTCCAGCCTTGAGACACGTAGTCTAGGTAAAACTCTAGTTTTCTAAGAATTCTATCAACTGAAGAGTACTTTATCAAAAAGGAACATATCCACTTTTTAGAAACATTTACTTTGACATTTTTTAAGTCTTTCAGATGATATTTGTCTAATCACTTATTCTCAAGAAGTCGAAACGTGGAAAATCCTAATTTATTTAAGGGTAAAGTGCAATCTGTAGTACGAAGACTTTTAGATTCAAAGGAACACATGTATAAAATCCTCGAATTTTAATCCACTAATTTTAGGATAATTTACTTCAAAAAGAGAATGAGAAGATGAAATTTGTGAAATTGAAATTTTCAACATTCAGGTTTTCATTGAAAAGAGAACAATGCAAACTTAAGATGGCGATATCTCCTTGTTCTTTTACACGCATTTTTTACTCTGGGCCATAATTTGCTGCGCTTTTGTGCTCAATTCTGTACCCAGAGAAGTTGAAAAAACTATTTTGCTCTTACCGTAACTCGTTTTTCCCACCTCCTGAACATTTTTGGAAAATGGATACATGTATGTTATCTTTCGATAAATAAGTTCGCAACTAGGAAACTAGGGAACTTGGTGAATTTTACTTTCGACTCATGGATAGCAGTTTATTTGGATGGCGCGGAAATATGCTGTACTAGTATTTGAATTATTTCGATAGATTAAAATCTAAATATTGTTAAAAAAACGACAGTCAAAAATATAATTTTAGTTTTAAAAAGGTCCAAGTTATAGGTGTACTAAAATTAGTAAAACGTGGCGATTTGCTTTGGCAAATCACAATAGGTGAAACCGTCAAGACAGCGAAATGGGCAACAATATACGGGTGAATATACGGTAAATGACTTTATGTTCTCAAAGAAGCAATGGGCTATAGGGCGGTAAATTACTGAAGATACCATGCCTTGCCGTAAGTCTTAGAGTTGAACCGAACCATTGCTTCGGTCTCTCGTCTGATCAGTGCTAATTGTATAGTATTAGCTACCCATTTCTTTGGCACTTTTGGCTTATTAAGAGGTTTTCCAGCTCAGTCAATTCCTATTCCGATGTGAGTGCTAATAAGCACGAAACAGCAGTCCTGGGATGAAATGACCGAGTGAATGTGTATTTCATGTATTTTCTCTTTACTTTAAATTCATTATTTCACTAGTTTTCGTGATTTCTGTATTTGCGAAGATGAAGGCCAGATGTTTGAACTTTGAGTTTTGTAGGTACCAGAGGAAAGTATATTTTCAGGGGGGTTACATTATTGGCTTTTAAAACTGCCAGAGAAATGACAAATTCACACAACCCATTAAAAAACATCAGGCACTCTTTTTACCAGAACTTAAACGTAATCCGTGATGACTACATACAATAAACATTGATTGTACAAACATACATTTAGGTAACGTAAAAATTGGAAAAATATGCACTTACCAGGGGAAATACTGAAGCTACTGGCATAAGCACTCTTTTTAGTAGTGCAAGAGAGAATTGTTGCAGTATTTGAATTTTGCTCAACCCCATTAACCATTAACCATTTAACTTTAGTCTGAATTACGTTGGTTATTCATGGTTGAGGACATCTTTTAGCAATTTTAATGCTAAATTAAGTCTTTTTTCTTCAGGTGAAGGTAACATACTAATTTTGCCAAATGAAAATGAATCATTTTTTGTATGTAATTGTTTTTACAATGTTTTCGGATAAAATGTTTTGGTGTTTATTTAGGCGTATGGTTATGGTAAAAAACATCGTTCCAGTATATTTAAAAATAGCTTGATCGTGTTTGTATGGAAAGTAGAAAAAAGGCAAACCAGAAGGAACATAGTTATAAATATTTTCAGCTATTAATGCTAAAATGAAACAGTTACAGAGAAATGTCTGTAGGCCGAATACAAGAAAATGTTCTTTATTAATTAAGCATACGATGCAATTGTCTTACCTAAATATTTTCTACGCACCATCCGAAGTCAAATAGCGTATATTCACCCATATAAATGAGCTTTTCAACCGTCAGTCTTTGCTTCATTTGCTTATTTTTATAACAGTAAACTTCTTTTGATGGTCTGCACTGCATTTTTGGATTGAACTTCTGCAGTTTTCGCGCGATTATGTGTTTTTTAAAGAATTCAGCATAATGCCGACTCTTGTCCGAAAATTGTCTGAGACGTTTTTTGTGATTATTTTCGCATTTCCCTTGACGTTTTGTACTTGAGTTACAGATTAAATGGCATTTCCTTTTACATGTAGAGGAAGGTATGTTTATGCTGCCCAGGGGAAATCTCACCTACTGAAATACCTGCAATCGGTACACCCCAATAGCTAACAATCTTGTAGTAAGAGTCCAGTAAGGATTTAGCCATTGTCAAAAGTAAAATGGTTTGTGAATACACATTAGTTTTCCATTTTTTATTCCAGGGGTTTCCATTACTTTTCTCATATTTTGGCAGAATCTTTAAAGCCGTTTTGTTTTATAACTGCATTTGATTTGTTTATCATTTTAGATTCTTTCGAAGCATTAAAAATTGGGGAGCATGTTTACAAATGTTTTTATAAAGATGTGTGGAAACCCTTTTTACTCGTGTTTAAAGCGGGAAAATGGGTACAATATAGACAGTGCAACCAATGCCAAAAAAAAAAAACCGAATTCAAAAGATAAGTTAAGCCTTATGTCATTACTGTTAAATAAATCAGAAATTATGTGCCTATAATCAAGGCCCGATTTACAAATTTTATAACTGTAAGCAAAACAAACTTGTTGGCCACTTGTATTGCCCAACCGAAGAACGGGCTCCATCACGCAACTTTTTGTTATTGCGCAGGTTCCCATCCCCCCCTCAAGAGCAATGGCGTACCGTCCAAAAAAGATACCCCTGTTCCCGTGACACCCTTGGCATTTTCAACGCTATCGACTGCCATGCATAGTCATTCAATATGAAAAGGAAGTTCAGAAGTTACTTGATTTCTGTATGAATGTATTTGTAATTTAAGTAAACAGTTACAAAAAAGTCAAACATCTTGAAACATTGTGAATTAAGAGAAACACAATAAAGGTCATTAGTACTAATAGTGGTAGCTAGGTACTAACATGGAGTGACATGTTAGCTACGCTACTACGTTAAACTAGGTGTCACTCCTGATAATTCTCTCTCCATGGGAGAGAGCTAGTTTTCCACTGAACTTTGTTGAAACACAGCCAGCACACAATGTCAAAGTTTTTAAACTTCCACTTCAATAAACGATTTCAGAAAAACGTGACAGCTTAAAATAATTGAGCATTTATACATATAAAAAATAAGTTTGTAATTTTTGGGTCCCCCTAAGCTAAAGGGCACCTAAGCCGGGCTTCACGGACTTTTACAGGCAAGGAATGATTTAAATATTTTTGTGAGTGTTGAAGAAAAACTGATAACCAATTTTTTCTTTCATAATTTGTTTTCTAATTTTCAGTTTCCTGTGATATATTGTTTAACTGTTTTATATTTTTTCCCTTTCTTTAATTATCAAGTTTTCCCATATGATATCAATATTATAATCACCTTTGTTTTTATACCATGTTTGTAATGAAATATTTTCTTTGACTGCAAATCTTGACTAAGAATACATTGTTAGTTACATACGAGCAAGCTTGATGCTGCTACTAAAAGACACCTGCATTTCAGAAGTTGACGATAATGTTTATGGGAAAATATTGAAACTGCGTAACTTCAATTCAGGGTTGGCAAGGTTTTGGACACTACGGTAAAAATCGCGGTAAAAACCCTGGTTTTTTACTTTCCTGTCCAAATCCCTTGTGTGCCAAACTGTCTGAAAGTGTCCAAAACTATAATTTTAGAGAAATTGTATTTTGTGAAAAAACATCAAAAACAAATGTATCATAGTAATCTTTTACATTGAACATTTATTTAATGGGAACGTTCAACTTATCTATGCAACTGATTTTAATCTATCTACATAAAAGTTGAATTCTTGATTAAAATCTCAATTTGTATGCATAAGTTTTTTTTTTGTTTTATTTGATAATAGTAACCAAATTTCCCTATGTTTATGCATGTGTGCAAATGAAAACAGGGTTGGTAAGGTTTTTACAACTCCCTAAGGTTTTTTAAGGCATTTGTCATAAACTGTCCGAAAGTTTTTAGAACTATTTTTTGAGAAACTATATTTTGTGAAAAAATATCAAACAGAACAAAATGTGTCAGTCTTTTTTTTTTCTTTTTTGACTGTTTAATATATTTATTCAATGAGAACATTCAAGTATAAATATATATAACTTATTCATACAGGTGATTTTAATCAAATGACGTAGAAATTAAATTCGTTATTTAAAACTTCAATTTGTATCAATGAGTTTTTCCCCATAAACCAAATTTTTCGACATTTATGCATGTATGCATAAGTGTTCAAAATATAATGCAATAGTTAACTTAAATGCAATAAATTAAAATTTTTTGCAGTTACATAAATATATTACATTAAAATTATGAACAAAAACGAATAGCCCAAGTTTTAAAATAAGTGTTAAATCGTCAATTTCTTGTTCTTTAATCTGTGATTTAAAAAAATAATTTTTCGTTGACACATGTAAAACTTATTTACACAAATCATTGAAAAAAAATAGCCTCTTTTTGCATCTAAATATTGAACATTTAATAACATTTCTTTCAGTTATAAATGGGACTGAAATTAGTGGTCTTAGAAGATTTGTGAATTTCCTTTCATAACTCTACCAAATGTTACATAAGGAAGTTTCTATGTGAAAGTTATTAGCAGTTTTTAAAGATATTTTTAATGGACATTTTACAGAAAAATGTAATCAAATACTCGTTAAACATCATCAATATCAAAATTTATGCATTATACATGCTGCAGTAAAGACGAATTGATTAGATTACACCGATTTAGCTTTAGCATACTATTGGACAGTTTAAGACACTTTCGGACACAATTGAACGGTAAAAACCACCTGTCCTAAACTAGTTCCAGCCAGTTCAAAACTCAACCCTGCTTCAATTCCTTTTTCGAGATTCACACATTAGTCGTTATTCGTTAAATAATTTATTTTGTCATGGCAGAATGGAGTTTGTAGTGCTTCTATTTCAAAAAATAATCGGTTCTCTAAAAGCTTCTAAAGATGGCCTGCAAACACAGAATAAGACTTCAATTTCGAAAATTTCCGGAAGTGATCCCCGAACGTCTTCGACGCTTTTTTAGACCAAATGTGGTCAAGAACTTTTTTTAGACTATTAATTCGCAAAATTCTGGGGATGGGCCCCGAAGTCTTTTTCCCAGTAACATCGCGAAAGTTTGTTTAAAACTAAAAGTTTGAAACATCGTTTGAAACTTCCATCGATCCTCCCCTTGTCCCTCCCCTTCGGGGTCCCTGACCATAAATGGCACAGCTATGCAGTATTTTTCCGAGTAATTAGTGTTTTCTGCGGTAACGTAGTTGCCTTGTGTGAGAAAAGTTAAGTATCAAGTTTTGCTGCCACTGATTTTTTATCAAATATTAAGCTTAAGTTTGACCATTTAATTTTCATATCTTGAAATTTAAAATAGTCACGCAATGAAATCGTTTAATTAGTTTATATATATATATATATTTAATGACTCCCCCCTCCACCCCAAGTCATCCCGTTTTCCTAACTGAAAGCGTAAATAATTTACACTACCTATGCATTCGTTTGCTGTCAAAAAAGAGATCATTTTTTCAATTTTCCAGTTTTTAATACGAAGGTAAAAAGTGCTTTTTTCGAAATTTTGGAGTTCTGCTTAACTGGTTTTTGAAATATACAGTTGAATTGTTTGTTGAAATTTTAGCTTTTACCGACACGTTGCTAGCGTTCTAAACTTTACACACGATGTCATTAAACAGTTTCTTTTTTTAATCACAAGTGTATACATATGTTTTTTAAGATGTTTATTCACATGATCTCTATTTTAATAAAGTCCTTTTTCCCCCTTTCTCTAGACGATTATGTAAAAAAGCAACTTCTTAACGAGTGCCTTGAAATTGTACGAAAAGAGTTCAAAGGCGACATTAAGAAGCTTGGTGAGTCATTTTTTAAATATTAATACATTAGCAAACAGACCCTGCGTTGCCTGGGTCAGTAATATTATTGAGAAACAATTCTTAATTTCCTTTATTTCTTTTTAGCTGTGTCCTTCGGTTTCACCGGCGTTAATAAGATAACATAGTTTTTTTAAAAACATTGTTAAGTACATCACGCTTAGATATATGTATAAGTAAGAAATTACACACCCTTATCCACATCCATGTTTTCCGATAAATAAAAATAATTGGAAAAAAAACAAAGTAATTGAATTCCATCTATTTATAAATTGATAATTTTTTCTTAATGAGTTCGGTAAAAAATGCTGCAATATTCCCTCCCGCAGTTGGGTTCGAACCCAAGACTCTATTGTTGCTGGCCCAGCGATTTACAGCCTGAACAATTCCAAAACGCATCATGATTACAATCGATTTAAATTCAATTTATTGCTGCTCCACTCCTATTAGTTATACAGCGTGATGTTATACAATCTGCATCAGTACACAGCATTTACAGACTTTCAAGACAGATTACACCTATACGATGGGAAACCACACAGCAATGCATGGTCGGAAACGCTTTCCTGGCGTGATAGTGACGACACAGAGCACGAGAAAGACAGGACACGTATAAGTGGGGAAAACATGTTTATTACCTTTAGTACAACAAAAAACTAAAAAAAGAACATGAAGGAGCCAACGATCGTTATCAATGAGTGTTCGAAATGACGACTAAAAATGAAAAGTTTTGGTTACCGGGTCGGGCATAACCGTGTAGACCAGACTCTATAGCATTTTATCTTGTGGAGATGTTGCAGCCAATTTTCGGTTTTGCTGTCTTTTTCTTACGTTTTACTTTTTTTGAACTTAAGTCATAATCAACGTCTCTTTTTAAAGCTGAAACATTTTACTTTTGGGATACTGTGAGAATTTGTCCTGTTATCCATCCAAAACTCCCCAGTCCCACTAATGGAATGCAAATATATTTTAGAATAGTGGTGCCCAACCTGTTTGGCGCACCCGGCTCGCAAAGCTGTTTTGCCCAACGTTACAAATCGAAAAACACGATTAGTGACTATATCACTAATTCGGAGCCAATTATTCAATTACTGGTTTCTGCGAAACATGCATTGAATACAACTAGGGTTCGTCATCTGTTAAAATTCCGCCATGTTCATTACTGAATATTTGAGAAAACGTATATGAATTTCCCTGCTTCTAACATTTTAATTTTTATTCTTATACAATGGTTTAGTTTACATCTGGGAACATATTTTTACATGTACTCGCAATACCAAACAGTAATATGAATAATGTGAGAAACCAACATTAATAAAGCACAAATTTTGAAGTTTTTTTTTTCAAAAAGCGCTTCATTTACATTGGTTTTTCTCTTTCGTCATATTGTAGCACAAAGTATATGATTTTTTTTATTCATCGAACAGTAATAAGTTATTCCAATTTTGCTTTCTGTATGTCGCATAACATAGTCTATTGTGTGTTTATCTGAAGATAAATGAATGAATGGGGATATTTCGTTTGTTGGGAAACTGGCGGCTGTTGTGCCTTGCCTTCCTCTTTGCCATTTAAAACTAACAGTAAATTATTATACATCTATAGGATGCACTGAAAAACGTGCATGTAATACAAAAAGAGCCTGTGTTTTCCTACCAGATACAGTTTGTATCTGGTAGGTGAGAAAAAACTGTTATTCGTGAATTTTAGAATTCAGCAATTTTTCTCGCTTCACACTTCTTACTAAATTATAAAATGATAATGATTGGGTGCAGTCTATCATGTGAATATGAATGCACGCCTACGGAGATACTTACGGCGAATAAATCTCAAACGTTATTGTAGATTCGCTTCAAACACACTTTGTTGAAAAAAGCTCTTAATGGAGAAACAGTATCGAAAAGTTTATACTTTCGGTATTTTTTGAATAGTTCAAAAATTCTTTAACATGAAAGACAACACTAAAAACTAATGTTCGGCACCAGACTTGAAACAGTTGTGCAGATTATGAATACATTCTCAATTTTTGATTTCACGAAATAGAAAAAAATATATATTGGTAAAACTTGAACCATACAGCCGTGGTCAGATAAACGGCAGTATCTGTAGAAATGAGTTTTTATTTCAATACTATTAATAACTGGTGAGTAGTGGCGAAAAAGAATATAACCAAGAGTAACATATTATAAAAATTTCATAATTTAAAAGAATCTTAAAGCTTTAAGCGTGCATTAGTAATTTAGACAACAAAAACTAGCACGTCAACATCCTATCAGTTTTTTGCTCGCACTGTAATATTTCATCCCTTACAACAAATGTTGCTTAAAATCTAGATATTCGTTTTTTTTTTAGCTGTGTCACTTTCCTTGCCGCGGTGCGAAATGTCGTTGACTTATGACGCAAGAAAGAGAAATGACTGAATCAAAATAAAACGAATTCAAAGCTAAAATGTTTTAACAAAGCTGCGGAGTCGCAAAGAAAAACTAAGAATTTTGAAGTCTCCGAATCCCCGCTCCTTTGGCCCAAATCAGTCAAACTCCGTTGGAACAGTCCTGGTTTTTTCAGGGGCCGAGGGGGGGGGGGGGAGGTCACGACAGACTAAGACTTAGTCTTCGAATTTAAGCCTTTAGAATTTCTACTCGTTTAACCTAAAAAGTTTATTCAGATTCCAGTCTTTCTACTATGAAATGATTGTCAATACGATTGACTTTTACTTTAATTTTAAAGTTTCAATTTTTAAATATTTTTGGCAATGGGAAAGAGCGAAATTCGGAGTCCTTCATATTTTAACAGAAAGAGCTGTGCACTATAGTTTTTGATAAAAATTTATTTTGGTAGTTTATTATTTTTTAATTTTTTGGCAACAAGGGAAAAATAAAAGCTGTCTTTATTTTTTCCCGAAAGACAGTTTTTTAAGAGTCATGTGTTTTTAAAGCTGGACTCTTTTAACGGTTGATATTTTCAATTTTCGTTAAAATTTTAGTTTGTGTTAGTGGTACTATAAGAAGGTGATTTTTTTTTAACTGATATGTTTGTCCTTGAGTAGGGATCTAAGTTTAAGGTCATGAAAAAAAAGAGCTAAATATGATTGCTTTGCTTCAAAAGCAATGAGTGAACAGAGCCAATTCTTTTAAAGAATACTGCTTGATACTAGGTACATTCTAGTATTAATATTTTGGGGATGTGTTCATGGCTTTGAGGGCAAAGGGCAATTTAAAATCCAATTTTTTAAGCTTTTTTTTGCCTTGTTTGGACCCGAATATCTGCTAAAGCAGAGAGTAACCCTTGGAAATAAGTATGTGATTAAGTACTCACCACAGTATATTACTAAGAAAAATATAATGTAGCTTGCGTTTAACTTGGTTTTAGTAGTTACAAGGTCTCAAAGTCGATGATGTTTTAAATGGCCAAGTTTAGAGCTCAATATCTTTGATAGCGACGGGTCAACTACTTTGGGACACAGCTGTAATTATTGTCAGAGTGATGTAGTTTAAGGCCCAGGTTAGAAATCCATGGCAACTAATCAACTTTTTTAATTACGCGGTCTCAAAGTTGATAATTTGAAACAACAAGAATCAAAGTTTTAGGTCCAATTACTCTCTATGCCGAGTGAGTCAATAACTTTGAGCAAGAGCTGTAATTATGCTATCCGTGGTGTAGTTTTAGACCCGTGTCAGAAAACCATGAGATCTAATCATCTTACTTAAATAAACGGTCTCAAAATTATGATTTCAGTATAAAAGAGCGGCTTTTTCACGAGTGTATATGCATGCTACTCAAAATCTTACGTGCTCAAACTCGCATAAATACCAGAACGAATAAACTGCCATATGAAATTGAAACTCGCAAAATTTTGTGCTTCCAGAGTAATCAAGTTTTCTGAAACCTTGATCACAACATGGCAGTTCTTCTCACAAAGATGATCCGCCATTTTGGAGATTCTCAGGATTCTGATCTCGGAGGCTGAAAATTTGCATAAGTTAGTGTCAAAGACTTCTCTACAATTCTATAAAATTTCATCCCATTCGGAGATAACCGAACAGGGAGGGATTTAAAATTTAGGTCAGTTGAGGTGGAGTCACTCTGATGTAACATTGTGACAATTCAGATGCATCTTTCGTTATTTTTGACTTTATAATGATCTTAAATCAATGCTATATTTAAGGAAGAGGATTACAATTGGGTAAGAGATTGAGTTTATAATTACAGTAGAATTTGCATATAAACTACTTGGTAATAAACTTCGTAACAAATTTTTTAAATTTAGCTCAAAAGGAAAAAATAAGAAGTCAAAGAAAAAAAAAACGCAGGTTTGTAAGACAATAACAAAAGATGTGGGTGAAATGTGCATTATGATTATATCTGGGTGATTCCAAGTCAATTGACCTGATTTTTCAAACTGACCAAGCTCGATCATCCCCGAATAGGAAGGAATTTTATAGAGGCGTAGAGATCTCTTTGAAACTAGCCTTATGCTAATTTTATGCTTCCGAATCCTGATGATCTAGGATCTCCAAAATATAGTGCTCCAAAATGGCGGATAAGCTATATGAAAAAAACTGCCATGTTGTGATCAAGGTTACAGAAAACTTCATTGCACTGGAAGCATGAAATTTTGGGAGTTTCAATACATTTGGCAGTTGATTCGTTCTAGTATTTATGTGAGGTTGAGTTCGTAAGATTTTGAGTAGCACGCATATAAACTCGTAAAAAACGCTTTTACTGAAATTATTTTTGAGACCATTTAAGTAATATTAGACCTCATGGTTTTCTGACATGAGTAATACTGCACCACGTGACTCAATCGTTATGGAGTAATTGACCTAAAACTTCGATTCTTGTTATTTCAAATTATCAACTTTGAGACCGTGTAATTAAAGTTGATTAGTTGCCATGAGTTTCTAACCTGGACCTTAAACCACACAACTCGGACTATAACTACAGCTGTGTCCGAAAGTTGTTTACCTGCCGCGATCAAAATTATTGACCTAAACTTGATCATTTAAAAAAAAATCAGACTTTGAGACCATTTAACTACTAAAGCTAAGGGAAACGAACGCTATTTTATGTTTTTCTAAGTACTATACTGTGGTGAGTAGTTAATCATATACTCATTTCCGAGGGTTACTCAAGGCTTTAGCAGGTATCCGGGTCAAAACAAGGCAAAAAAGTTTAAAAAAATGCATTTTCAATTGACCTGTGCCCTCAAAGCCATGATTGAGTTAACAAAATATTTATATTAGAATGTTCCTAGTATCAAGTAGTGTCCTTATTTAAAAGGATTTGCTGTATTACTCATTGCTTTTAAAGCAAACATACATTTAGCATTTTTTTTCTCACAACCCTAAACTTTAAACTCCACTCGAGGGCCAACAAGTCAATTAGAGCGGAAAGAAGCTTCACCTTTTCTTATCACATCACTTTTTCTTTCACTTTTTTTCTCATTCTTACAGTAAAATAACCGGAAATTTTCTGAAAATTGAAGGTGTCAACTATCAGGCCCCCATTCACTTTGTCCAGCTTTAAAAAGAATGACTCAATATTTTGCGAATCTGAATTTTATATTTATGTTTTACTTGTTTGAAAGGGAGTCAATGTTTTTAATGGAAAAAAATATATATTTGCAGCGTTGTTTAAAAATGCCAGTACGGTACTTGTTCGTTTATTCATTTTTCAGGTATGTATATCATGGTAGAGGCATATTTTGGGCTTAGAAATTAATTTAATATGTTAACAGGGTGTGTTTTTCATAATTGGCAGTGTTAGCTGTTTAGAAAATACTGACATTCTAGAATATTTTCTAAAATGTCGATGTTGGGATGCACACTTCACAGATAAAGCAGAAAGTAAAAGGGAAAAGTGCTTTATTGATCATACTTTCAATTATTTCTAATATATTACATCAGCGGTTATTTTACTTTTAGTAGTATATTAAAAATAAAAAAGCCTTTCCTGAACTCTTTTTTTTTTTTTTTAAATCAGGAGCGAGAATCGTCGCTCTTGAAAAAGACAAAGAGGAAAAGGATGGCCGGTTAAAAACCCTTGAGGGTGAAAACCAGAAGATGAAAAAAGACATAAAGGAACTAAAGAGGAGAAATACTGTTTTGGAGAAAAAATCCAAACAGTCGGACAAAGGTAGTAGCTAAAAGCTTTTTTCTAATATTTTGTACTGTATTTAATTGTATACTATATTTTATGGTATAGTTAAAATATTGTTATCTAACTGGTATCTATATCTAGTATCTAAGGAAGAGATACACTTTTGAAAATTATGAAAAAATAAGGGCATTTTAGGTGTTAAGGAAATGGTAGTTTTTACTTCCTTTTACAAAAAAGGATGTTTTTTATTCGCGAAAAAATTTCACTAAAAAATCGGCCTTAATTTCTATTTTGCTCACCCCCGAATTCATGTTGGTTTTTCTTTCGACTAGACCACACTTGGATATATGCCTAGGAACGCACAGATACCCGAAATATCCATTTTGACAATCCCCGAGTTAATTACAACGAGTTTTCTCGTGACGTCTGTATGTATATCGCATAACTCAAAAAAACAGTGTCGTAGAAAGTTTAAATTTGGTACGTGGACTCCTAGTGGGGTCTAGTTGTGCACCTTCGCTTTTGGTTGCATTCGGATTTTCCTAAAGGGGTCTTTTGCCCCTTTTTGGAGGGAAACCATTTTTAATTTCGATGTAAACTCAAGTGGTGTTATAATTTGGCGGCCACTTGGCGATATATCGCCAATCTTTTGGTCGCCAAGTTTTGTCGATAACTTGGCGACAAATTTGGCGTTTTTTTTTTTTTTTTTTTTTTGAATTTTTTAAATCTGGTTTTGATTTGGCCACAGTGGTGATATTTAGAGAGTAAACTATTGAATCACATTAAAATTGCCAATAATGGGAAAATGACACTAAATTGGAGTAAAAGAAAGTCATGTAATGCACACATCAGCTCGTTTAAAAAAGTAGCTTTTTTTTCAAAAACCTATAGAATTTTTTTTTTCAACAAATAAGTAGTCAAAACGTATGTCATCCTTAGGGCCATTCCACGGAAAATGGTTATTTTGTTCCGCACGTGATGCTTCATATATTTCATAAAAAATAATTTAAAAGGATGATTAACAAAATTTTGTTGATTAAGAAATCACAAACGCATTTGAGTTAACCAAAAATTTTCTTCAAAAATTATTTCCTTATGAAATAGAGGAACCGTCACGTGCTGGACAAAATGATCATTTTCAATGGAATGGGCATATACATATTTTTTCAATGGTTTAAATTATTTCTAAACTAATGCAATGTCTCCTTTACGTTGGAACCATAGCTTTCAAAATTTGTAATTTGTTTCGTCATTGCTGTATTAAGAGCAAAAATATTAGCTTATTCACAAGCAAGTTAACAGAGGTTAACATTGGATGCCAGTACGAGACGCATGTAAATAAATTGTATTTTAAATAACAATTGTTTAATAAAATATAATTGTCAGGAGTATCTCTTTGTATCAAAAGTAAAGATTAAAAAAATGCTTACCCCTGTTTCATTAAAATATTAAGAGGCATGACAAAATTTTAATGAAATTTAAGAGTATTTTTCTCCCGCACGTGACGGTGGAATGGGACCTTTTTATGTTATAAAGGCGAAAGTGACTCTAATTCTTTCACGCCTTAACCGCTCAACCGATCGTCATGAAATTATTTATAGACAATGTCAGGGATGCAGAAGATGGCAGAGGTTTGCCGTAGGGCAGAGATGAGCAAATTTGTATTCGTTTATCCCATTTTGATTTACAGCACCCTTAACGTGTCAATACGAATACATCCGTATTCTCAAGTGTGAATTCGAATATTCATATTTGCAAGTGTAAAGAATACGAAAGTCGGATTCATACCGGAGTCATTCCATTTCAAATCAGGCAGGTATGAAAAGTGTCATATGACCATCACCGATTTTTTGAAAAAAAAATACAGTAGTTACAACTAAGGGACATATGGAATATCCCAGAAGGATTTTGCAAGAATTTTTTTTTTCATCAGCTACAGCCTATTAAATTTCTGCACAAAATCCGCCATTTTGGAAAAAACCGGCAAAAGCACTGCATTTGAAATGGACACTATTTCAAAAGTATTTAACTTATTTGAATAATTCTTTTTTCTAAAAATAAGTAAGGACTCATATCCTCTAGACATCGTTTTTGAAAGTTTAGTTAGGTTTTTTGATAAAGGAAAAAAATACTTTTTTGCGGCGAAAAAACTGCATTTTTACCTATTGTATGATTTTTTCTCCGTGAAAAAACTTTTTTACTCCACGGAGATGGCAGTCTAAAGCTCTTATATGATAGTTTCATAACATATTTTATTATCCTTGGATGCATAATCTCGGAAATAAAATGAAATTTTGAAAATTTTTAAAAATTGGCGATTTTTGAAGTGATTTTACTTAAAAAACCCATTTTAAAAAAATCTAAATTGGTTCATTTGAACCCCATATAATGCTTAACAAGTGGATCGACACCGCATCCCATAGTTTTTCCCGTGTTGGCCACGGTCAATTCAGCCTTTCATCCATTCAGTGGGCCTACAAAATGAGTAGCAAGCGTGCTTAAGAACTAAACGTTGGGGGTTTCGCATTCGGCTGACCACCTGACCGGAAAATCTGCCGTTGAATCCCACAACCCTTGATCTCATTACGATGTGCACAGTAGGTCTTGTTTCCACATGGGTTGTTGCGCCGCTGTGTTCAGCTTAATTCCCATCATTTAAGATTGATTA